>NW_012116821.1:6978728-6980573 GCF_000951035.1 Colobus angolensis palliatus | reverse complement strand
AGGATGGTCTCGATCTCCTGACCTCGTGATCCGCCCGTCTCGGCCTCCCAAAGTGCTGGGATTACAGGCTTGAGCCACCGCGCCCGGCCAGCTGACCTCTTATCCAGCCTCCAGCCTCTCCATTCTCCCCTAGGCACTAAGCTCTGCCCAGACCAGCTGACTTGTAGATAAGATGCTCTCTTACTCCTCAGGGCCTCTCTGCAAAAGCTCTTCAATTTTCATAAAATTGATTTGACTCATTGTAATTTCTAGCTTCTCTATCTGGCTAACTTCTACGTGACTTTTCACTCCTCAACTCACCTTCTCATGACACTTTCCATGACCCCCTCCCACCTTACAAGTCTCTTAAAATGAAATAATTCCCCCTCCAACTAACCCCTCTCTACCATGGGTGCACGTGAATGGAGAGCTTACAGGCTTGTTTTGTGATATTCTTTCCCTACGAGCTCACTGGGCCAGCCATGCTCTGTGGATTGCTATAGTCGTTCCTGAAGGACATTCCCAGTATCATCCACCTGAGGGATCATGTACCTGAAACCAGGCTTGGAAGGAGTGCCTGTCTTGGATGAGAGAGGAAAATTCTGTATCTCTCTGGACCTTGCTAACCATGTCTGGGCTTCCAAAAGCTCAGACATACCTGGGGATACTGAGCGATGATAGGGAAGAGGCAGTTCTACAACTGGGAAGGAAGGTATCCCTGAAGGAGCTCTATTTCATTAGTTTAACTAGATTATCTAGTTGCCTATTATGTTTTACCTTTCTGCTTCTCCCTTAGCGTTCTATAAGGTCTTGTTTAAATATTCCAGCCCAGCCTCAACTGTGATTTGGAGACTTTTTTTTTTTTTTAATTTGGAGATTTAAGGAATACACTGAGATCCTACTTGAGGCAGAATAGCAGAATAGAAGGAGGGCAGTGCCTCCCTGAGGCTAGAATGATGATGATAAAAATTAGAGATTTCCCCAAGAGGAAGGTGGATCATAGAGAACAGGAACCATCAAAAGGAGACCGAGTGCTCTCCACTCCATTGCCGCCCTGTAAGGCTCTGTGTTCACTTTGGTGAAAGGAGTTGGAGGGTGTTTTCTTGCCCGTCTCCCAATGCACCCTTTACACGGTTTGCATAGCTCATGTCTCACTGTCACATAGCTATTGGCTATTTGACTTATTTTTCATAACATACTCTAAGCTCCCTGAAGAGCAGGGATTATACATTGTCACTCTTTTTCCCCAGCACTGAGTACCATGAATGGCATACTGCAGGTGCCTAACAAAATTCTGTTTGAATGAGTTGAGAAAACAGCAGAAGTGAAGGCTGAACAAAGAATGTGGAGCCAGAGAGTGGAGGACCTGGAATGCCACTCTAGACTTCAGGCTGTGCAGATGTGGAGATGGTAATAGAGGCACTAAAAGTTTTAAAGTAGTCATGTTTGTGTTTGAGAAAGGTACCTTTAGCTGAGATATAAAGGATCACCAGGAAGTTGGTAGAGGATAGAGACTGTCAGCAATATGACAGAGATTTAAATGATCCAAGAAATGTTATTTGGATTTAAATGATCCAAGAAATGCTATTTGGATTTAAAACTTTTTTTTTTTTTGAAACGGAGTCTTACTCTGTTGTCAGACTGCAGTGCAGTGGTGTAATCTCTGCTCACTGCAACCTCCACCTGCCGGGTTCAAGCAATTCTCCTGTCTCAGCTTCCTGAGTAGCTGGGACTACAAGTGTGCGCCTCCATGCCCAGCTAATTTTTGTATTTTTAGGAGAGATGGGGTTTCACCATGTTGGCCAGGCTGGTCTCGAACTCCTGGCCTCATGATCTGCCCACCTTGGCCTCCCAAAGTGCTGGGAT
>NW_012116821.1:6960221-6977738 GCF_000951035.1 Colobus angolensis palliatus | reverse complement strand
TTTGAGACAGATCTTGCTCTGTCACCCAGGATGGAGTGCAGTGCACTCATTGCAACCTCTGTCATTGCAACCTCTGTCTCCCGGGTTCAAGCAATTCTCCTGCCTCAGCCTCCCAAGTAGCCGGGACTACAGGTGCACGCCACCAGGCCTGGCTAAATTTTTGTATTTTTAGTAGAGACGGGGTTTTGCCATATTGGCCAGACTGGTCTCGAACTCCTGGCCTCAAGTGATCTGCCTGCCTTGGCCTCCCAAAATGCTGGGATTACAGGTGTGAGCCACTGCACCCAGCCTATTTATTTATTTTTGAGACAGAGTCTTGCTCTGTCACCTAGGCTGGAGTGCAGTGGCATGATCTTGGCTCACTGCAACCACCTCCCATGTTCATGTGATTCTCCTGCCTCAGCCTCTGGAGTAGCTGGGATTACAGGCACACGCCACCATGCCTGACTAATTTTTGTATTTTTAGCAGAGATGGGGTTTTACCATGTTGGACAGGCTGCTCTGGAACTCCTGGCCTTAAGTAATTCACCTGCCTTGGTCTGCCAAAGTGCTGAGATTACAGGCATGAGCCACCATGCCCACCCAGCTAATTTTTAATTTTTTTGTAGAGATAGGGTCTCACTGTGTTGCCCAGGCTGGTCTTGAACTCCTGGGCTCAAGCAATCCCCGACCTCAGCCTCCAAAAGTACTGGGATTACAAGCCTGAGCCACTGTGTGGCCATTTTCTGTGTTTTTATAGATAGCAAACTTCTTGCAAAATATTTCTTAAATACTTTTGTCTCTATTTGTATTATTTTTGCATTTAAGCCCTATTTTTAGCTACCTATACACTATATACAATACTTATCCAAATATTTTTAAATGACATTTTTATAGGTGTGAATATTATATAGACAGATCTACAATATACATACCCAAAAGCCACAAATTTTCTATCTAGATAAGGAGTTGCTTGCAGTGTGATATAGAATTGTGACCCGTTGCTGTGACGGCCTTTGTTGGCCATTCCAAGTACTCCTCTTTTATTATGAGGAACTGAAAAGTTTTCATCTAGGAAAGACAATAATCAGTAGGTCATTAGCACATTTCTATTATCTCAATTTATTGTAACACATAAGGAACAAATAGAACCCTTGGTAACACTCTCAATCGTATGTATCAATGGATTCCAAATTGTAAATACTCTATTTATAATTTCAAATTACTTTCAAACATTCAAATGGGCTGTTAAAAAATATAAACTGTAAAACCTCATTAGAACTATTGGAGCATTCAGTTTTAGTTTGTCTTTACCATAAACAAGTGGTAAGAAATTTAATTATGTACAAGGAAATATATACAGTATTCTAATCAAGAATAAAGGTCAGCAAACTTTCTTGTGCTATTTTGGTATTTCTTTCAAACTACCACCACGCTCATTAAAAACACCTCCTCTGAGAAGTCTTTTGTGGATCTGACCTTTCCCCTGAACCCCAAGCATCTTACACATAGTTCTTGGACAGTCCTTATAACGCTCTGTGTAATTATTGGTTTACATGACACTTCTTCTCTAGTAAGTGAAGGCAGGAACTGTGTCTCCTCGTGGCTTTGGCTCCAGGCTTCCTAGCACATTAATTGGCATAAGTGTGGCCCTAAATGTTTGGGCAGATTTCCATTCCATGTACTTTCCCAATCCATGTAGTTTTAAAATGTTGATGAAAGGAAATTAATTATGTTTATTTTTAGTAATCTTCAAATAAATTTTAATCTGAAACCTTGTTTGGATCAACCAAGATTTTGTGGAAAGCAATACCTATTTTAGCGTAAGATTTAGAAATAAAAAGAGTTGTATGGTGATTACCAGGCAACCAATTTGAAGATGTACCATTCCCAGCTTTGCCTCCAAGTTCAAATACACAGAAGGAAATAATGGATGAGAAATTCAGTGAAAATTTTCATTCAATAACTTCATAAATTTCTGAGAATAACTGAGAAATATGAATATTAACTGTCTATAAGATTTTATTAAACTACAATTGCTGTTACTATTTTAAGTTTCAAAACTAAGCAAACTAAGTGATTAAGCCATACCTGGGGTAGTTTCTTTCAGCCTGTTAAGTTGAAAACTGAATAAAGACCCCTGAAACCTTATGAAATGCTAATGAGGCATTTTTGTACAAATAAGTCTATATAATTACGCTGATGCTCCTTATTCATTTCAGTGAAATAAAGAAAAAAACTCATTAATTTCACAGAAAATTGCATGAAATGGAAATCTGCCCACAGCAAAGATTCAGAGAGTTTTAACAGAATGGTATTTGTCATTGCTTCTACATATTCTGATTTATTTTTCTTAAATTCTGTAAAAATTGGGAAAGAAAATTGATAGAGTTGTAACATTTTTATCAAAAATTTTGTGATTGCGGGAAATTTTAAAGCAGTTAATCATAATACCTATCAAAAAAATTGCTACCTATGTGAAAGCCCATGTATAAAACAGTTCAAAAACTGCCTAGAGCAGCCAGGCACAGTGCCTCACACCTGTAACCCCAGCACTTTGGGAGGCCAAGGTGGGTGGATCGCCTGAGGCCAGGAGTTCGAGACCAGTCTGGCCAACATGGCAAAACCCCGTCTCTACTAAAAACACAAAAATTAGCTGGGCATGGTGGTGCATGCCTGTAATCCCAGACACTTAGGAGGCTGAGGCACAAGAATCGCTTGAACCCACGAGGTGGAGGTTGCAGTGAGCTGAGATTGCGCCAATGCACTCCAGTCTGGGTAACAGAGAGAGACTCAGTCCCAAAAAGAAAAAAAAAAAAAATGCCTAGAGCCCTCTCATCTCCTGACCACATTTATTTAGGAGAGCATGGAAATCCTTAGAGACAATTTGAGAACCATTACTATAAAGGGATAGAATAAATTATATTTTTAAAAGGTGCAGGTAGTCGCTGACTTAGAAACTTAAAAATGTATGGATCTGAAAAAAAGTGTGAAAACTAAATGACTGTGTGTGGATTCTCTAAGTCCAGAATGTGTATGTGAATCTTAAGAACCTGAGGCTAAGCTACTTCCAGTCAGGCAGTAATGCCAGGGCCTACGGAAACCACTCAGTGGTCATGCCATAACTGGCCTACTTGGCATGATCCTGTATGCATCAAATAAAATAATGTGTAAGAAAGAACCATTAACTCTAACTAGCTTTGCAGACATAAAGTATTACAAGGGTAATTTACATGTTCTTTTGTTCTGCCACGTCTCTCCGACTCAACTCTTTAACCGTCTGCTCACCTCGGTATTTCTCGATCTTCCCAACCCCTCTGCTTTCCTTCTGCCTCTTTTCACTTCTCTTCAAGCTTCCATAAAGCTCTAAAATTCAAGAGCTATAATTTTAATTTAAATCAAATTTAATTTTTTTAGAGAAGGCATTGTGCTAGTTGTCCAGACTGGTCTTGAACTCCTGGGCTCAAGGCCTCCTGTCTCAACCTCCTGAGTAGCAGGGACTACAGGTGTGTGCTACCACACCTGGCTAGCTATAATTTTTTTAAAAACAAAATTATTTACTAACGTAAAGTTCCCTGATTTTTTTTCTAATAGTAAATTTTTGGTACATTTCATTTAACACTTAAAACATTAAGTTGCTTTATACTTCCATGATAACAAAATGTACCCTTTGGCAGTAAACAGCACTGCTGAAGGGGGCTGAGCTTCTTTAGGTTTCAATAGAGTGAAAGCCCCCATAGAGGAATTTTTATCCTCTTTGTTTGGTGAGGAGTGAGGCCACTGGTCAGTAAGTAGGTTTGATTCAAGCCTATTTTCTCCTGAGTGTTTCTGCCAGGGACAAAGTATGTGTAGGAACAACCTACACAGAAACCAATAGCTGAAACTTGCCTGAGTAGAAAGAGCCTGTTTATTTAGGACTTTAAAAATTGTGATTCAAAACAAAGCAAAACAGACTTTCCCTAGGTTAAAAAAAAATTAACTCGTTTACAAAATAATAATCTAATTAAATGATACATTATTTATTGCATTATTTTTGTGTTAAGCTTAATAAAAGTGAATTTTGTGGTTGCAGTTTTTCGCAGCCCCGGTTTTAATTCTGCATCTCATGGAAATAGGACCCCATGAGAGAAATGTGGAGGAAGGACTGGCTGGCTGCTGCCTTCACATTCCCGGGCAGGTGAAGGGATGAGGGAGACAGACCCATGCCTTAGCTGTTCTGAGGACTAGCCGTGCTCTCGCTTTCACAGTTACTCATCTTTCCTTCTGGAACATCTCTCCTTCCCACTTGATTGCTTCCTGGATTTTTTATAATTTTGTGCTACCAGACCAACCGAATAATAAACACTTCACTGAACGCACTGGGACTCCATGGGCACAGTGAGGACAGCAAAGACTCTATCTGGAGACCAAATACTACAACAGTCTAAGGATAGGGCGAGGGATAATCAGCAGAGACTATCAATCCCCTGAATTGAACAGATCAATCCCCTACTGGACAGGAGGCCTAGGTTCCATCTGAGGCTGTGCCTCCAAGCACAAAGCATTTGGGTGCTCTGATAATGGCTGTGGGGTGGAGAGGTACAGTGGATTCTCATCAGGGATTGGGGCCAGGAGAGTCCTTTCCCCATCTGCAACGTGTTGCTGCAGACGCAACTCAAAGCTTCTCTGTGCCTCTGCGCCCAACTCTCCAGGCAGCTATTCTTTCTTTTCCCACGGCACTCAGTTCCTTCCTCTCTAACAGCAACTGGCACAGCACCTGTAGTTGATCTGTTTTAACATCTGCCTGCACAAAACCACTACAAGCCTTCAGAGTAGAAACTCGGTTATACCATCTTTGTTGCCACAGGCCCTAGCACCATGTGGAAATCTACCTTGGAGTTTAGTATTTTATGAATGACTAAAGGAATGGTGTCACTTGCATGCTTTCATTTGATAAAGCTGTCTGCAGGAATTTAGAAGGAAAGTAGCTATTACTTTTCCCTTTCACTGTGGCCATTGATTCAATAAAGATATCTTTTCGGCCAGGCGTAGTGGCTCTTGCCTGTAATCCCAGCACTTTGGGAGGCCAAGGTGGGTAGATCACGAGGTCAGGAGTTTGAGACCAGCCTGACCACCATGGTGAAACCCCATCTCTACTAACAATACAAAAAAATTAGCTGGGCATGGTGGCATGCACCTGTAATCCCAGCTGCTCAGGAGGTTGAGGCAGGAGAATCACCTGAACCCAGGAGGTGGAGGTTGCAATAAGCCGAGATCATGCCATTGCACTCCAACATGGGTGACAGAGAGAGACTCCATCTCAAAAAATATATATATATATATATTTTCAAAACCTTTTCATTGTATTAAAATATAGACACAAAAAGCCACAGAAAACTAATGTATAAAGTTATTATAAGGCAAATACCCTTTTAACTACCACTCAGGCCAAGAAAAGAAACTTTGCTGGCCTCTGCCCAAAGTTCCTTGTCAAGCCCCTCTCTCACCCAGAAGGAACCATTCCCCTGACTTTTATATAACTATGCACTTAATGTTTCCTTGTAGTTTTAACATCCAAAATATGTATCCCTAAGCACTATAGCCTTTTCCATTTTAAAAAAATTGGTTATGCTTTTTAAGCCTGTTTTAATCTGCAAGTTCTTACCTCCATCTCTTTCTTTTCCTTACATTTATCTATTACTAATGAACCTCAGCTGTTTAACCTCGAGAATTTCTCCCAGTCTGGAGTCTGTTGATTGCACACATGGTACAGTCCAGCATGTTGCTCTGTCCTTTGTCCTGTCAGTTCTGCTAAAATACTTGTTTTGAAAATGCACATTTGCTTCAACTTGATGGATACATTAGGGAAAGTCTTGTGCATTATGAATTTCGCCCCCACTTACATTCTTCCATCATGAGAAACACTAGGGAAATGAAAACTGCATTCAGCTACATGGAGCCACATAGGAACACACACACCTCAGATATCTACCAGCTACTCTGGAGCTGTGCTGAGCCTCTCCTACCCACATCTAGGGTTCTGATTGCAGAAAACCCTCCTTTCGCCACTTCAAGATTGCTCAAAAGCTGCAACTCTTGCCATGCCCACCTTCACGAACTTCAGGTCTTTTACAAGGTATGTATGTTTCGTGACCATTTAACATATTTTGTATTGCTGGGTTTTTTTGGTTACTATACTGTTTTTTAATGCCATCAAGAAAGTTTTTCTTAAACCTCATTTTCACAATAAACTCAGTGGTTTTTGTTGTACAATGCTGCAAAGTGTAGATTTTTTTGGTTTGTGTTTTGTTTTTCGAGGCAGGGTCTCACTCTGTCACCCAGGATGGAGTCCATCATGGCTCCATGATCATGATGATCATGGCTCACTGCAGCCTTGGACCTCTCCAGCTTGAGATCCTCCTACCTCAACCTACCAAGTAGCTAGGACTGCAGGTGCATGCCACCATGCCCAGCTAATTTTTTTTTTTTTTAAGAGATGGGATCTCGTTATGTTACCTTGGCTGGTTTTGAACTCCTAGGCTCAAGCAATCCTCCCACTTCAGCCTTCCAAAGTGCTGGGATTACAAGCATGAGACACCATGTCTGGCCAAAGTGTGGAGATTTTTTAGGAACACATATGTCACATTACAACAGAACTGACTGTATTTCTTGCAAATTGGCAGCTGAGTCCAGAGGCTTAATCAGACTCATATTATTTGGTAGTGTGTTCTTTCAACAGAAGCCTCATCATGTCTGGTTGTCTCTGTTTTTGTGAAATTAGCAGACTGATGCAGCAAATGCTTAGACTCATTATTTCACTGGGGCCAGCAAAATGGTGACATTCCAATTCTATTATTTCCTTTTCATTTATCAGTGGCAATACTTTTATAAAGAGATGTTTCCCCTTATCTACAATTTAGTACAGTTCATATAGGAAAGGCGGGTACTTGATTCTTTCCCTATCCTTCCCACTTTTCACGATAAATTCATTTCCTAGTATTCCTCCAAAGGTAACCCATTAGCCTTTATTTGATAATATAATTATAAACTCACAGATTCGAAGTATTTGTTGGGTTTTGATCAATTGCAATTACTATTGTTCGTGAAGCTCAAATTACTCCATCTTTGGTCAGTGAGACCCTCTTCAAATTGGCTCCTGAGGCCTTTTGACATGACCCCAGTAATCTTTCAGAAAAGAAATCTCTGCACTTTGCAGCATCGTACAATAAAGGCCACTTTTGCTATCTAATAGAACGTGAGGTTCCAGGCTCATTTTGTAGATTTCCTCCCTGAGATCTGGCATCTGCCATTTCTCCCAGAGACTCTGGTTTCTTTAAGTGAGAAATGACATTTCAAAGCAACAATCTAAATTCTAGGACTACCCATTGCTACTGAGTTGTGGTCGTTGTTTATAGACCTTTTCAGTGAATAGAGCTATATATATAGACATTTGATACTTCTTGAGTTTAAAGTCATGTTCAGGACTATGGAATATTCTTATTAGCCTCTATTATATTTCATCTCTATCTTCTTTCTTCCACATTGAGAATCCTGGATTCTCAAGGACAAAGAAAATGATGAAATTTGAATATTCCATAATTACTCAATGACTTTATCCCACATTACATATACAACAGTCTCAAAATAACAATACTAAAAATACCATCACCAGCGTACTTTACTGAGAATTAAAAAATAAAACTTGTATATATTCATTTTCTTCTATTTTTTAAATAGACAATATCTCCACTGCGCAAGCATATCATCATTACACAGCATACTCTCACCCTTTGAGATGGGGTCTTGCTATGTTGCCCAGGCTCCTGGGCTCAAGCTCCTGGGTTCAAGCAATCCTCCTGCCTCAGCCTCCCAAGTAGATGGGACTAATGGTGCATGCTGCCATACTTGGCGTACTCCTCACTGAATGTGGTAAGTTCACAAATAATAATATGATTAATCCTCACCACCAGTTGTGTGTCAAGGTCTCTCTTAATATTTGGTTGTGTGAAATTCATTCTACGGCAGATTCTGCAGAAGGGGCTAATGGCAACACTATTCCCTGGTCTTGCATGTTGATAAACCTGTGTGCCCTTTATAATTCAACATCAGTTTGACTGGATATAAAATCCTTGTTCATGTTTCCTTTGCTTGAGTTCATAAATATATTATTCCACTTTCTTCTAGCATAAAGTGTTGCTGTCAAAGAATATGATAATCTAATTTTCTTTCCCTTATAAATCACTTGCTCTTTTTGCCTAGATGTCAAAATAATTTTTCAATGTCCAATAATGTTATGAACAAACAGGTCTTGGTGTTGGTTGTTCTGCTTCAAATTGTCAGGTTCATGGGATGCATTTTCAATAAGTGGTTTCAATTTTTTACAGATATTTTTATTTGAGGTATAAACATTTTCACTTGAGATATATAAATATTTTTACTTACAGTATAAACATATGCTTGAGGTATACACAATTGTCAAAATGCATCAAACATCTAAGATATATGTATTTTATTAAAATTTAATAAATGTATCTTTGATGTTCAGTTTGATGCTGTATAATCATCTTCATGGTTGCTGGATTTGTCATGAACATTCCCAGGATAGAGAGTTCTATCTTCTGGCTTATCTGAGAAATCTCACTACCATCCACCCGACCTCCTAACAACAGTGATCTTCAAATCCCAAACCCCTACTTGTTAAATGGAACTCTCCCCCACTTAACGTATTCCACTTGAAACCCCTGCCACCATTACCTGGACCTGGGAAATTGGGTATCTATATCTCCAGTGCACTAATGATTCTATCTTTTGCATTCACTGTTGCGTTCATGACACAAGAGTGGAAGCCTCCCTGTGATGCTCTGATTCAACTTTAGTTGCCACATTCCCAAGGCCACAGCAAGGTAAATGGGATTCCACTTGTAAGCGAAGAGACCACATATGGTGCCTTCTGGATCAGAACACATAAGGGAAAAACAACTGCCTAGTCTGGGAAGGTGGGAGTACTGTCCCCTTCCAGAAAACAAAGAGTGTCCCGCCACTCTCATTGGAACAGCGGAAAAATATCTCTACAGACACAACTTTGCAGCAAAGCATAAATACTACACACCGTAGGGCTTCTGTTTGTGCCCCAACTGGCTCATTTTTGTTTGTGGCATTAATGGAAAGAAGTTACAACCTGAACTGCTCCCAACTCCCTAGGGAGTCACCTGTTCTCTTAGGAGCAGTTTTCCTTTGTATATCAAAAACTTGGAACAGAGGTGAATGTATGCTGGCCACTCTTGCCCCTCCAGGAGTCACTGTCTGTAACCCCATAACACCGAAGAAAACCAGAAGTAAGTGAGTAATAGGAGTAATTCTGGCAGGAATTGGCAGTGACAGGACTAGCAGCACCCTGGGGCAGCTTTGCCTACCATGAGTCAACTCTAATGAACTTGACTTAATCTAGAATCCTTAGCCACCAACACAGGTCAGGTATTAAAGGGAATTCAAGAGTCCTTAGGCTCTTTGGCAAATGCAGTTCTCGATAACAGACTAGCATTGGATTATTTACTAGCTGAACACGGTGGAGTCTGTGTAGTTATTAATAAAACCTGCTGAACATATTTTAACAACTCTAGACAAGTTGAGATTAACATTCAAAAGATCTATGAACAAGCTACCTGGTTACACAGATATAACCAGGGCACTGACCCCAACTATAGCTGGTCAACTATCAAGTGCTTTCCCAAGTCTCACCTGGTTTTTACCTCTCGTAGAACCTTGGATAGTTATCTTTTTGTTTCTAATTTTTGGCCCTTGCTTATTTAACCTCTTAGTAAAAGTGTGTGTTTTCTAGATTACAACAGTTCCAGGTAAAAAACAATGTGGCACAAGGCTTCCAACCTATCCCATCTACTGACCTGGAGAATTAAAGTGTCCTGCCTGTGGGCCCCTTACATCAGGTATCCAGAGATTTTTTTACTCCTCCACTGCTAGGCAGGGCCTATCCTACGCCCATGAGCTCAGCAGGAAGCAGTTACAGAAGACTGGCCTTTACCCTTCTGCAGCCCCCTTAAGATTAAGGAGGAGGACCTAATTTCTGAGGGGGAGATGAGGTAGGAGTCAGGACTTGACTCCAGAGGTGGGGCTCAGACAATGGACCAGATTGAGGACTGACTATAATAGGGCCAGGGTGAAAGCACCTTTCAATCAGACCTGTCCATCAGTGTGCCATGTCAATTTACTGTTGCCATGGCAACACCTGGGAGTTACTGGTCTTTTCCATGGCATCTAATGATCCAAAAGTTACTATCCCTTTCCTGCATAAACTCCCCTTAATCTGCATGTAATTAAAAGTGGTTATAAATGTGACTGTAAAACTGTCCTGAGCTGCTACTCTCTGTCTGCAGGGTAGCCCTGCTCTGCAGGAGCAGTCACAGAGCTATAACACCACTGGAGCTGTAACACTGCCTGTTCAATAAAGCTGTTTTCTTCTAAAAAGGAATTACCAATGACATTCTTCATTGAAATAGAAAAAACAATCCTAAAATTTACATAGAACCACCAAAGACTCAGAATAGCCAAAGCTATCTTAAGCAAAAAGAACAACACTGAAGGAATCACATTACCTGACTTCAAATTATACTACAGAGCTATAGTCACCAAAACAGTATGGTACTGGCATAAAAACAGACACACAGACCAACGGAACACAATAGAGAACCCAAAACAAATTCACACACTCATAGTGAACTCATACCCATTTTCGACAAAGGTGCCAAGAACATAAGCTGAGGAAAATACTTCAGTAAATAATGCTGGGAAAACTGGAAATCCATATGCAGAAGAATGAAACTAGACCCCTACCTCTCACCATATACAAAAATTAAATCAAAATGGATTAAAGACTTAAATATAAGCCCTCAAGCTATGAAACTACTACAAGAAAACATTGGGGAAACTCCCTGGACAAACGGGATCATATCAAGTTAAAAAGCTTCTGCACAACCAAGGAAACAATCAACAAAGTGAAGAGATGGCTGGGCGTGGTAGCTCACACCTGTAATTCCAGCACTTTGGTAGGCTGAGGCAGGCAGATCACGAGGTCAGGAGTTCAAGACCAGCCTGGCCAACATGGTGAAACCCTGTCTCTACTAAAAATATAAAAATTAGCCAGGCGTGGTTGTGTGCGCCTATAATCCCAGCTATTTGGGAGGCTGAGGGAGGAGAATTGCTTGAACCCAGGTGGCGAAGGTTGCAGTGAGCTGAGATGGCACCACTGCATTCTATCCTGGGTGACAGAGTGAAACTCTGTCTCAAAAAAACAAACAAACAAAAAACCCACAGAAAATATTTGTAAACTACCCATCTGACAAGGGATTAATAACCAGAATATATAAGGAGCTCAAACAACTCTATAGGAAAAAAACCTAATAATCAGATTACAAAATGGGCAAAAGATTTGAATAGGCAAAAGAAAACATACAAATGGCAAACAGGCATATGAAAAGGTGCTCAACACCACTGATCATCAGAAAAACATAAACCCAAACTACAATGAGATATCACCTCACTCCAGTTAAAATGGCTTTTACCCAAAAGACAGGCAGTAACAAATGCTGGCAAGGATGTGGAGGAAACGGGACCCTTGTACACTGTTGTTGGGAATGTAAATTAACCACTATGGAGAACAGTTTTGAGGTTCCTCAAAAAACTTAAAATAGAGCTACCACATGATCCAGCAATCTCACTGCTGGGTATATACCCCAAAGAAAGGAAATCATTGTATCAAAGAGATATCTGCACTCTTATGTTTGCTGCAGCACTGTTCACAATCACCAAGATTTGGAAGCAACCTAAGTGTCCATCAACAGATGATTGGATAAAGAAAATGTGGTACATATACACAATGGAGTACTATTCAGCCATAAAAAGAATGAGATCATGTCATTTGCAACAACATGGATGGGACTGGAGGTCAATATGCTAAGTGAAATAAGCCAGGCACAGAAAGACAAACATAACATGTTCTTATTTATTTGTGAGATCTAAAAATCAAAACAAATGAAATCATGGAGACAGACAGTAGAAGGATGGTTACCAGAGACTGGGAAGGGTAGTGAGGGTTAAAGTGGGGTGGTGGGGATGGTTAATAGTCACAAAAAAAAGTAGAAAAAATGAATAAGGCCTTGTATTTGATAGAAAAACAGGGCAACTACAGTCAATAATAATTGTACCTTTTAAAATAAAAGTGTATAATTGGATTGTTTGTAACACACAGGACAACTGCTTGAGGAGATGGATACCCTATTTTACATGATGTGATTATTTTGCATTGCTTGCCTGTGTCAAACTATCTCAAGCACCCCATAAAGATATACACCTACTATGTACCCACAAAAATTAAAGCTAACAAAAAAATTCCTCTCCCTACCTTGTACTTCTTTTAAGACATATGTTGTATTTTTATTTCCTCTTGTGCTCCTTGTGGTTTACTCACTTCTGAAATTATTTTTCTTTCATTGCTTTCCTCAGCCCTTCTTTCCTCAGCTCTGTCACATCATGTTTAAGTTTTTCTAATTCTGATTTATGAGCTCTTTCATGTCTTGTGTCATTTTCTTAATAGCTTTTAGTTTTTTTTTTTTTTTTTTTTGAGACAAGGTCTTACTCTGCTGCCCAGGCTGGAGTGCAGTGGGGCAATCTTGGCTCACTGCAGCCTCTGCCTCCCAGGCTCAAGCGATCTTCCTACCTCAGTCTCCTGAGTAGTTGGGATTACAGGTGTGCGCCACTATGCCCAGCTAATTTTTGTATTTTTTGTAGAGATAGGGTTTGCCATGTTGCCCAGGCTTCTTTTAGCTTATTTTGATATAGACTGTTACAGTTTTGATCTACAGTTGACCCTTAAACAATGTGGGGGTTAGGGACACCAATGCCTCGGAGCAGTCAAAAATCCACATATAACTTTTGACTCCCCAGTAATTTAACTACTAATAGTCTGCAATGGACTAGATGCCTTATCAGTAACATAAGCAGTCAATTACATATATTTGGTGTGCTGTATCTATTGTATACTGTATCCTTACAATAAAATAAGCTAAAGAAAATAAGATGTTACAAAGAAAATCATAAGGAAGAGAAAATATATTTACTATTCATTAAGTGGAAGTGGATCATCATAACGGTCTTCATCCTTGTCACACTGAGTAGGCTGAGGAGGAAGAAGAGAAGGAGTTGGTCTTGCTGTCTCAGGGGTGGCAGAGGCAGAGGTGGATGAGGTGGAAGAGGAGGCCGGAAAGGCAGGCACACCAGTGTAACTTTACGGAAATACATTATAATTTCTGTTTGACTTTTTGCTTTTTCATTTCTCTAGTAATGATTCCATACAGTAGCAATCCTTCTTCCACTCTTTGCTTTAGTTTCATTGCTCTTATCATAAAAGGGTCTATGTTGTAAAAGAAGTCAAAAGTAGTCTTAAGTAACTGGAACCCTTCCGCCAGATTGTCTAGTGTCAATTTGTTTTCTGACACTGCTTCTTCTATGTCTTCTTCCTCGTGATCTGGCACTGGTTCGGAGGCACTCATCTCCATCAAGTCATCTTTTAATGCCTCTGCTGTGGTACATATTAGGCCTTGAATTTCTCCAAGATCCGTATCTTGACAATGTTCACCTCTCATCTTTTTTGCCATACCCACAAATCTCTTTCATGATTTCCTTTATGGGCTCTGTCATAAATCCCATGAAGACAAGCACATCTGGGCGCAATTTTCTCCAGCAGAAACTTGTTTTGAGCTTGATGGCTTTCATGGCTTTTTCTATAACAACAATGGCATCTTGAATGGTATAATCCTTCCAGACTTTCATGATGTTCTCTCTATTGGGGTTCTCTTTCATAATGTTGACAATTCTTTCCATAGAGTATCATGTGTAATCAGCCTTAAAGGGTCCTTATGACCCCCAAACTAGAGACTGAATTAGACACGTTGTGTTTGGGGGCGAGTAGACCACTTTGATGCCTTCAGTGTTGAACTCATGGTGTTCTGGTGGCCAGGGGCATTATCGTTCAATATCAAAAGAACTTTTTAAAAGGTAGTCCCTTACTGGCAAGGTATTTCCTAACTTCAGGGAGAAAGTATTGATGGAACGAATCTAGAAAAAGGGTTCTCATTGTACAACGTTTTTGTACAACCAAAAGGCTGGCAGTGGGTGTTTAGGTTAGCAGCTTTATGGTTAGGGGCAGTCTGGATCATAAACCCAACTGCATTGGCACAAAACAGTACAGTTAGCCTATTCCTTCCTGCCTTAAATGGTAGTGCTTACTTCTCTTACTAATAAATGTCTTCTGTGGCTTTTTTTTTTTTTTTTTGAGAAAAGAGTCTTACTCTCTCTCCTAGGCTGAAGTGCAGTGGTGCGATCTCGGCTCACTGCAACCTTTCCCTCCCGAGTTCAAGCGATTCTCCTGCCTCAGCCTTCCAAGTAGCTGGGATTACAGGCACCTGCCATCACACTCGGCTACGTTTTATATTTTCAGTAGAGACAGGGTTTCACCATGTTGGCCAGGCCGGTCTTGAACTCCTGACTTCAGGTGATCTGCCCGCCTCAGCCTCCCAAAGTGCTGGGATTTCAGGTGTGAGCCACCACGCCTGGCCTTTTGGTGGCTTTTTTTTCCCCCCCCAGAATAGGTCACTTTTGTCTGCCATAAAACTTGTTCAGGTAGATATCCTTTTTCCTCTCATTTTGTTAATGACATCTTGGAATTCATCTTCTGCCTCTTGGTCAGAAGAAGCTTATTCTCCTGTCATCTGGACATTTTTAAAGCCAAACTTTTTTCTAAAATTATCAAACCATCTTTTGCTGGAGTTAAATTCTCCAGTTTTAGGTCTTTTACCTTCCTTTTGTTTTAAGTTGTCATATAATAGCTTTGCTTTTTCTCAAATCATATTAGAGTCTATAGTTCTGCCTTTCTTATAGCCATCCTGTGCCCACATAAAAGCTGCATTTTCAATACAAGACCAAAAAGGTGTTTTGTAGGCTAGGCATGGTGGCTCACACTTGTAATCCCAATGACTCAGGAGGCCAACTCAGGAGAACCACTTGAGCCGAGGAGTTGGAGGCTAGCTTGGACAACAGAGCGAGACCCCAACTCTACAAATTTTTTTTTTAATTAGCCAGCATGGTGGCATGCACCTGTAGCCCTAGTTACCTGGGAGATAGAGGCAGGAAGATCCCTTGAGCCCAGGAGTTTAAGGTTACCATGAGCTATGATCACTCCATTGCACTTTAGCCTGGACGACAAAGTGAGACACTGTCTCTTAAAAAAAAAAAAAAAATGGTAAAAGTATTTCACAAAAAAGTGCAAGGTTTTCACACCTGATGGTATAGCTGCAGTGGCAGCTTCTCCAAAAAATGCTCTCACATATTTACTGAAAACAAGCCAAGCTAGGTGGTAGTCCAAATAGGCAGCAGTCCCACCTACTCAGGAGGCTAAGGTGGGAAGACTGCTTGAGCCCAGGAGTTCAAGTCCAGCTTGGGGAATATAGTGAGACCCTGTCTCTATTTTTTTTTTTTTTTAAAGAAACAGTAAGTTTCTTTAAGTGGACTCGTACAGTTCAAATCCATGTTGCTCAAGGGTCAACTGTATCCTATGAGCATGTCTTTCTAGGGTACATTCATTATCAGTGCTGATGTTACTCTGCTCCTTATTCTCTTTATTCTTATAATCACCTTGAAACTTCCATTATTCATTTTAATATAAAATTAGTATAATAGTGGTCAGAATCAAAATGTACTCATGTGTGTTTAAAAAACACTGACAAATAGAGCCAAGGAAAGCTATGAACAGGGAACTCTCACACTTGTATGCCTGATAACAAAACAATCACAAAGAACTACAAAAGCCACAACCTTGCATAAAGGCCATTGCAACCTTATGCAGGAAATATTAATACTTCTGCAGAGACACCTGTCCAGTCCAACCTTGGACCCTTGTTACTGATCGCTGTAGCCAAGGATAATCATTTCAAAACAATAATGAAATCTTCCCCAATTTTCCTTTAAAACCCTTTCTCTCCCTTTACCTTCCTGAATATGCACATCGTTTCCTACGGCACACGTATGCCAACTGCAATGCCCTATTCCTGAAGAAACATCATTTTCTTTCAGAGAACCTCTCTTTGTTATATAGGGTGACATTAGTTTTCCTAAACGTCAGAGGATGTGTCTTTAGAAAGAAAGTAGATTTTCTAGTTTCAAAAAGCTCCCTCTTGCGTGTTGAAAATCTTGCATGTTGAAGCATGTGGCTTTCTTCCTTAAATTTCTGACTCTGTTCCTATTCCCTCTCTGTCATGATTGTCCCTGTATCCTGGATAATTTTGATGCCATTCCCAGAAGTTCCACCTGCATGGGAGACTGTCCTGGAAGAGAGCCTTGTCAGATCAGGTTTGAGAGTGTACGGGGTTAGACTGCTCCTGCCTCTTCCAACCTTCCTGGGGGACCCTTGTACTCACACACTATTGGCTTCTTAGGGGATCCTAAGTACCCTATTCTTGGGAAGCCCTGCCTTCTTCCACACTGTTGGTTTGTTGTTTGTCTTTACTTGTTTGTATTTTGGAATTTAGGTAGATTCTCTGTCACCTACTTTAGTTGTAAATGTTATACAGGATTTGTCTACTGACAGCAATCTTTTCTTTTTCTTTTTTTTTTTTTTTTGAGACTGAGTCTCACTCTGTTGCCCAGGCTGGAGTGCAGTGGTACCATCTCAGCTCACTGCAACCTCCATGTTCCAGGTTCAAGTGATTCTCCTGCTTCAGCCTCCTGAGCAGCTGGGACTACAGGCACACGCCACCACGCCCACCTAATTTTTTTTTTTTGAGACTGAGTCTCACTCTGTTGCCCAGGCTGGAGTGCAGTGGTACCATCTCAGCTCACTACAACCTCCATGTTCCAGGTTCAAGTGATTCTCCTGCCTCAGCCTCCTGAGGAGCTGGGAGGCATGGGCCATCATGCATGGCTAATTTTTGTATTTTTAGTAGAGATGGAGTTTTACCATATTAGCCAGGCTGATCTTGAACTCCTGACCTCAAAAGATCCGCCCATCTCAGCCTCCCAAAATGCTGGGATTATAGGCGTGAGTCACCATACCTGGCTACCTGACAGCAGTCTAAATAGAATGATTATCAAGGTACCAGTTCTAAGTATCAGCACGGAAAATTAGAAGTTCTAAAAATATAAATTCCCTTTGACTCTATAATCCTAATTCTGGGATTTATCCTAAAGAAATAATATCATTAGGTAAGTGAAAAAAAATATGTGCATATGAAGCTGCTCTGGTCAGGCCTTAGGGTGCTTCCCCCCAATCTGCTCATTTTTAACTCTTGCTTTTACTGTTAAGTATTGCTCCCAGTGATATCTTATCTGGAATTGTGAAACTGTCCAGTCCTGTTAAGTTTGAATAATCAACTAATATATAACTAACAAAATGTAAAGATACATACCTTCAAATGTTGGTCCATAAATCGACTCTCCATTATCTCCTTTTCCATACACTATATCTGAGAAATAGCAATAAATAAACATTAGAAT
>NW_012116821.1:6956674-6959391 GCF_000951035.1 Colobus angolensis palliatus | reverse complement strand
GGAGGTGGAGCTTGCAGTGAGCCAAGATCCCGCCACTGCACTCCAGCTTGGGTGACAGAGCAAGACTCCATCTCAAAAAAAAGAAAAGAAAAAAAAAAAAGAATATGAATAAAAAATACGTGCTGCAAACAGAATTCATGTTCAAAATTTCATATCCTACAGTGATAACTCATTTATTTACCTAGTGTATTGGAAATAAAGTTTCCTGTAATGTAACAAGGTTTTTTTCAGGTGTTCACATGCTATGCATATTTTGGTTTAGGCAATGCTCCCACTATAAAAAGACTCCATGAACAAGTTATTTTTTAATCTATCCACAGCTAAAAGAGGAGCAAAGCTAACTCTAGTGAAAAGAATGGGCTCTGAGGTCTGTCCTCTCTCCCCCATCCTCCCCATCAGTATCTCTCTACGAACTTCAGCTCTACTCCGCTCCCTCCTTTAATACAGTGCTCAATAAATGTTTATTGAAGGACTACGCTTTTTTTTTTAGAGTCAGTATGAGCAATTTACCTATAATAAAAGTGTGTGTGCTATTTTTCAAAAAAAACGATGCAACATCAAGCACGTAAAGAGAATTTATCCCAGAAAGGCCATGCAGCATCTAAATTATACTATTTCTGAAGCTGGCTCAGAAGTTAATTGATAAGCCTTAAGTCTGCAACCCGACTCACCTAACACTCAGCCACAGTTCACTACACAGCCCCAGGCAACTCTCGAAAGAAGTTGTCATGGCTGAAGGCTAAATCTGGAAATGGGGAAGTTGAGGGCCCCCTCCATCAATTCCTTCAGATCCTAGGGGTTGGTTCTCTCAGGGAACTCCGCCCGGGTGGTCTTCTCCCCTGCCAACTTACCTACCCATCGGTCACATTCCCTTACCCCCTCCCTCCCACACTCACCAACATTACTCTTGCCCTCTGCTTCAGATCTCCTAGGTGAATATTTTATATTGACACCATTTCAATCCGTATTTACTATTCTTTTTTTGTGGCCACAGTCCACCCTCTTGAATTCAGCCCTGTATATCTGATATTATTGCTATACTTCTGACAACAAATTCAGAGTCCCGAATACTGGTTTAAGCAAATTTTAAAGTCAGATGATTTTGATGAAAATGTTGATGTCGGTTACTTTTTCCAAGCCTGTTTGCTTATCTGCATAAACAGGGATAATGGTAACTGCCTTACAGGTAGCTCTGAGGATGAAATGAAATAACACAGGTAGAGCACTCCGGCAGTGCCTGGCAGAGTGTCATGCCCGTGCAGCATCACATGCTTCTAGAATGCCCCCTCATTATCATCATCTTCATCATTCTGCTCAATATGATGATGATGATAATAAAATGCATTAAATTTATCTCAAAAGATCCTTCTGAACTCACACTGAAGAAATGTCTTATGAATAGAGGAAATGTGGTAAGGGCCTTTGGTGTTCTAGTTCTATTTGATAATATAAAACAACTCATTCTGGAGAAGAGCTCTGAATGCACAGAATGTGGCCAGGTACGGTGGCTCATGCCTGTAATCCCAGCACTTTGGGAGGCCAAGGTGGGAGGGTTGCTTGAGGCCAGGAGTTCAAGACCAGCCTGGGCAATATAGTGAGACCCTGTCTCTACAAAATTTTTTTTTTTTGAGACAGAGTCTTGATCTGTTGCCCAGGCTGGAGTGCAATGGCACCATCTCGGTTCACTGCAACCTCTGCCACTCGGGTTCAACCGATTCTCCTGCCTCAGCCTCCTGAGCAGCTGGGACTACAGGCACGTGCCACCACAACCAGCTAATTTTTGTATTTTTAGTAGAGACGGGGTTTCACCATATTGGCCAGGCTGGTCTCAAACTCCTGACCTCATGATCCACCTGCCTTGGCCTCCCAAAGTGCTGGGATTACAAGTGTAAGCCACCGTGCTCGGCCTACAAAAATTTTTAAAAATTAGCTGGTCATGGCGGCATGTGCCGGTAATCCCTGCTACTTGAGAGGCTGAAGTGGGAGGAGTTCAAGGCTGCAGTGAGACCTATGATCATGCCATTGCATTCCAGCCTGGGTGACAGGCTAAGACCCATGCCTATATTCCCAACACTTTGGTGGGGCTGAGGCAAGAGGATTGAGTCTTTGAGTCCAGGAGTTCAGGACCAGCCTGGGCAACACAGAGAGACCCTGTCTTTACAAATTTTTTTTTTTAATTTGCCAGGCATGGTAATGTGTGCCTGTAATTCCAGCTACTTGGGAGGCTGAGGTGGGAAGATCACTTGAGTCCGGGAGGTTGAGGCTGCAGTGAGCTGTGATTGTGTCACTGCACTCAGCCTGAGCAACAGAACAAGACCCTGTCTCAAAAAAAAGAATGTGGGAATGCCTTCATTTCTCTCGAATCCATTCAAAGTCACATAATAATACATAATGGAGGTGGACCTTATAAATATAAAAACGCATACTTGATTAGAACCCTAGTAGTTAGAAAAACACAGAAAAGTTCATTTAGACAATTAATTTAAAAGTTGTGTGAAAACTCCTACTGGAAAGAAATCCTATAAATGTAAGTCAAATGGAAAGCCTGAAGCATATTAATTATTTTGTAATGCTCCAGAAAATTCGCAACATGAATGAAATGTTTTATGAGTTATAAACATATTGTGCTTATCAAAGCAGTTCATTCTTTTGTTTTTATTTGTTTTTACTACTTTCATTCATATCTCTTTACTTTCAGCCAACTCACACCATAGCAA
>NW_012116821.1:6950638-6955864 GCF_000951035.1 Colobus angolensis palliatus | reverse complement strand
GCCCGCCTCGGCCTCCCAAAGTGCTCCCAAATTACAGACGCGAGCCACCGCGCCCGGCCGACTTTTTAAAATCCTTCTGAAGGAAGTAGGCCTCGAGGGAGCCCAAGGGAGAATCCAACCAAAGCGATAGAACGACTTGCTGTCTTAATTTTGGACTTTCAAAATGCAGAGAATGTATGTTTTCTGTTTAACCATCTATTTTCCTTCTTTCTCTGTCTTTCTTCCTTCTTTTCTTTCTGCAAGTATTTATTAAGCACCTACAATATCTCAAACACTGTTGTAGTACCTGGGATACCATAGTGAATAAAACAGATAAAAATTTCTGCCCCCATGGAATTTAGAGGAACAGACAATAAACAAATGAACTAAGAAACATATGGTAGTATGTCTAATGATGAAAAGTGCTAGGAAGAAAGATAAAGCAAGGTAAGGAGTAGGAGGATGGAAGGAGGGGTGGGCAGAGTGTGTGGAAAGAAAGATGGCAGTTTCATATAGGGTGGGCCGGTAAGGCTTTGCTGAGATAAACTCTGAGCAATAATCTGAAACAAGGGATACCTGGAGGAACAGGTTGGGTGGTGTGTGCCCCAGGCAAAATAAATGAGGCCTCAGGGCCCATGTATGCTTGATGTGCTTAGGAGGCAGCCAGAGCCTGTGTGTGCAACAGAGTGTGTAAGACGTCAGAAGATAAGTTGTGGGGAGAAGGGGCAGGCAGTGTCTACTGGGTAGAGCCTGTTAGTCCCAAAGGGCAAGCAACAGTGCCTGGAGGCATCCTAAGGCACAGCACAAAACCACATTTAGCTCCTGCCCTCCAACATTCTACATAGTCCCGTGGTATCAAAGGCATGTGAACCAGAGCAACTTCATCTTGAATAGGAGCTGGGTAAAATGAGGCTGAGACTACTGGGCTGCATTCCCAGATGGTTATTGCATTCTGAGTCACAGGATTAGATAGGAGGTCGGCACAAGATACAGGTCATAAAGACCTTGCTGATAAAACAGGCTGCAGTAAAGAAGCCAGTTAAAACCCACTAAAACCAAGATGGCGATGAGAGTGACCTCTGGTCGTCCTCACTGCTATACTCCCATTAGTGCCATGACGGTTTAAAAATGCCATGGCAACGTCAGGAAGTTACCCTATATGGTCTCAAAAAGGGAAGCATGAATAATCCACCTTTAGCATATAATCAAGAAATAGCTACAAAAAAGGGCAACCAGCAGACCTCGGGGGCTGCTGTGCCTTCGGAGTAGCCATTCTTCTGTTCCTTTACTTTCCTAATAAACTTACTTACACTTTACTCAACAAACTTGCCCTGAATTCTTTCTTGTGAGAGATTCAGGAACCCTCTCTTGGGGTCTGGATCGTGGAAACTGGACATCTGTAGGGAGAGAGGATGTTTCCAGAGCTTGGCACTTTCAGCACACCAGGTCATTGAATCCTCACCACATCCTGTGATATTCCTATCATTATCCCCATTTTATGATTAAGCAACTGATTCAGAGAGGTTCAGTGGCTTGTCCAAGATGGTATAACTTACATGAATCAGAGCTTGGCTTTGAATCTAGCAATCCCACTTTTTCCCAAGCAGTCCTTAACATTGCTGCCTCACTGTTTGAAAACATGACCCAAGACCTGGGCACTTTACTATTTGGAAATTTTACTTTAAACAAATAAAAACACAAACAAATAATACGATCTACTTTTCCCAGATCTTGCCAAGGGTGGTGGGAGCTAAGCAAAAACAAAAATAAAACGAAACAAAAGAATGCAGCATCTGAGGCTGGGTGTGGTGGCTCATGCCTGTAATCTCAGCACTTTGTGAGGCTGTAATCTCAGCACTTTGGGCGGATCACCTGAGGTCAGGAGTTCAAGACCAGCCTGACCAACATGACAAAACCTGTCTCTACTAAAAAAATATAAAAATTAGCCGAGTGCTGGGGTGGGCCCCTGTAATCCGGCTACTAGGGGGGCTGAGGCAAGGAGAACTGCTTGAACCCAGGAGGTGGAGCTTGAAGTAAGCCAAGATCATGCCACTGCACTACAGCCTGGGAGACAGAGTGAGACTCTGTCTCAAAAAAAAAAAAAAAAAAAAAAAAAGAACACAGCATCTGAAAGCCTAGCACATGAGAGTCAACACTGAACTCAGTGTCAGAGCCCCTAATATTAACAGGCCCCCTTGAGAAATGTTTTATACTAACCAAAAATGGAAAACCATCTAAATGTTCACCAATGGGAAATTAATTAAACTGGTATAGCAATATGATAAAAAAAAAAAAAAAAAAACTAGGCAGATGCTAAACGTTTTGTATGTTTATGTTCATTGGCATGGTTAGATCGATACCACATATTCAGTGGAAAGATACAAAATGGAAAAACACTTGAAAGTGAGGTTAAATAACAATACTTGCGGTATGATCTCATTGTGGAGAAACCAAAGGGAAAATAACTTGCTTTAACATGCAGGATGCTCAGAATATATCTATATTTTTCTCCTCATCAGCATCAGGATGTTCCAGATCATACAAAAAATGGTCAACACCAATTTAAGCTTCTCAATATGTCATCAAGTTCAAGCAAATCTCCTTTGACACTAAGCCAATTATTTGTAAATTGCTGCCTGGTTGCTCCCTATGGAATATCCCCCAAAAGGCACCCAAAATTTAATTCCACGCTTTTAATCAGACACCTAGTCTATGTAAAACCAAAGGACTGACCTGAAAAGAAAGCGAACATAGAAACCAAACTTCTTTAGACATTACTTTTTACGTGTAATAATATAACATGTTTGGTGAGAAATAAGTTGTTTTCCATTTATTATATTTTCAAATTCCCACTCTTAGTATACTTATTAAAACCACTGTACTTCTAGGTACTACGTATTTAGGTAAGCATTTAAAATTGGTGAAAATAAAATTGGTAAAATAAAATGTCACCCTACTCTCCTATGTCATTTTTGAATTTGAAATATTCCTGGTAACATAAATTAGATTTACTTATTTTAATAATTAGAGTGTTTTTTAAAGAATACAAATATCTTACTTCATTATTTGGCTATATACAGCATAATTATTCTTTAAATATGTCTAATTTTAAGTATATCTAATTCTATATACATTTCATAAAGATAAACGAAAGTTTGGACCTTCTCATTTGATATTGCAATTAACTTGTATTTAACATTTTAAACTTACCCCCTCCTTGTATCCAGCCATTCTGTACTATTCGATGAAAAATGGAATCTTTGTAATGTAGTCTTATGCCACGTTGAGAAAACCCTGCTTTTCCTGTGCACAAGACCTGAAAATTTTTACATGTTTTGGGACATACATCACAGTATAGCTACAAAATAAAGACAAAAGGTTTCAAAGATTAAATATTTAACACTCCAACAGTTATAGATCCTACCCCCACAAACTTATTAAAAAAAAAAAAGTCTTACCTCAAAAATCAATCTTCCAATTGGAGAAGAATCAATACAAATGTCCAAAAACACAAAATCATGCTGTGAAGATTAAGGAGAAATATATAATGCAGGTCAAAGTCTCAGAAGAAAGATTTTAGAAATGACCAAAAATATAGCAGATGCAATATTTTTAGTGATAAGATTTCAGTAACATTACCAATGGATAATATTTTTTTTTTTTTTTTTTTTTTTTTTTTGAGATGGGGTCTTGCTCTGTCGCCCGTGCTGGAGTGCAGTGGCCGGATCTCAGCTCACTGCAAGCTCCGCCTCCCGGGTTTACGCCATTCTCTTGCCTCAGCCTCCGGAGTCGCTGGGACTACAGGCGCCCACCACCTCGCCCGGCTAGTTTTTTTTTTTGTATTTTTTAGTAGAGACGGGGTTTCACTGTGTTAGCCAGGATGGTCTCGATCTCCTGACCTGGTGATCCGCCCGTCTCAGCCTCCCAAAGTGCTGGGATTACAGGCTTGAGCCACTGCGCCCGGCCACCAATGGATAATATTACAGTAAAATTAAGTGAATGACTTGTATTAGTTTATTTCATTTTATTGAGTTTTTACAACCCACTTTACACATTTTAATTTTTATTATTGTATTTATTTATTTATTTTTGAGACAGGGTCTGGCTCTGCCCCCAGGCTGGGGTGCAGTGGCACCATCTCGGCTCATTGCAGCCTCAGCCTTCTGGGCTCAAGTAATCCTCCCACCTCAGCCTCCCAAGTAGCTGGAACTACACACATGCACTACTACCAGGCCTAGCTAATTTTTGTATTTTTGGTTGAGATGGGGTTTCACCACATTGCCCAGGCTTGTCTCGAACTCCTGAGCTCAAGGGATCACCTACCTTGGCCTCCCAAAGTGCTGGAATTACAGGCATGAGCCACTGCCACACCTACCCAACATTACACATTTTTAAAACCGTTCAGTAGTGAAAGTTCTGGAAAACATTAACCTATCTCATAAGAGTGAAACACATGGCCAAGCTATCTACCACATTACAACTAGGTGTGGAAATAGCCACACCTAGTGTGGGGAAGAAAACAGCCCAGGGATTCTTCTCTACTTCTCTTCTTTCCTGAATATTTT
Organism: Colobus angolensis palliatus; assembly: GCF_000951035.1. Lineage (NCBI taxonomy): Eukaryota > Metazoa > Chordata > Mammalia > Primates > Cercopithecidae > Colobus > Colobus angolensis. The sequence goes on along the minus strand of NW_012116821.1, from coordinate 6,951,320 downwards.
TGGGAAGGATCCATCATGAACGCCATGGATTTGGTTATTGTGCATCCTGGATTTTCAGAGACAGCACAGATTAGCTAACCAGAGCCAGGCCACATCTATTCTGAGTGGGAAAATCAGGTCCCTACATTCATAGCAGGTGTAGCACCAGAGGTAGGGAAGAGAAGGATGCTGGGCTTTCAAGTTACATACAGTAATACCCTCACGTGCACAGATGCCCCCAGCTTGTCTTCACTTGATATCCTTTCTGGTAGAGAAAAACATTTGTGAGACCTTGTCTAGCCCTATAAAGAGGCATTCAAAATGAAAATGCTAGTTTCAACACAATAGCATTCATTCAGGGGCCAAAGCACATTTAATGGAGTACATTTCAAATCTTGGGCACCATTCTCCTACATTAAAATGCCACCTTGGCTCATGCCTGTAATCCCAACACTTTAGGAGGCCAAGGTAGGTGGCTCGCTTGAGCCCAGGAGTTTGAAATCAGCCTGGGCAACATGGGGAGACCTTGTCTTTACAAAAAAAATTAAGAAATTAGCTGGGCATGGTGGCATGTGTCTGTAGTCCCAGCTATTTGGGAGGCTAAGGCAATAGGATCACCTGAGCCCAGGGAGGTTGAGGCTGCAGTGAGCTATGATCGTGCCACTGCACTCCAGCCTGGGTGACAGAGTGAGACCCTATCAAA
>NW_012116821.1:6941331-6943088 GCF_000951035.1 Colobus angolensis palliatus | reverse complement strand
ATGGCGTGAACCCGGGAGGCGGAGCTTGCAGTGAGCTGAGATCCAGCCACTGCACTCCAGCCTGGGCGACAGAGCGAGACTCTGTCTCAAAAAAGAAAAAACAGAACAGTGTAACTAAAAAATAGGAGGCATAATATATTAAATTTCAGAGGCTCAGGAGGATAAAGAGGATATATTGGAAATTGTGGTTGACTTAGGAAATGGACTTACAGTCCATTCAGACACCACTAAACTTCCCCGTGCATCAAGATATTATCTTTATGAGGTAGTCCAGAATAGATAATTCTGAAAACGCCAATAAAAGAGTTCAAATGAATGCAACACAAGGTAATGTCCCAGTCACCTAGCAGCCAAACAGGCAAGCATATTTATCTACCACATGGTTCTAACTGGAGGTAAACAAATCCCTGGGTTTTATTCAGCAAGAAAAGTCCACTCTCTATGTGAAAAAATCTAAGGATTGTCTCTTGAATTCTTCATGACTATCCTTTATCCTCACTGCCACGAATTATTTCTGGCTTTCATTATGTCTAACCCATGCTGCTATCCAATCCCCTGCTCCCAAGCTCTCCCCTACTCCAGGCTGCATCTGCACAGACCTAAACATTTCTCCAGAAAAGCAAAGAGGATTACGTCATACTCTTTATGGAAAGTTCTGTTTCCATAAAGTTCTGTTTCCTTCTGGATAAAATCTAACTCCTTCGTTCAGATGGACAATAAATCATAATCCAGCCTCAAATTTTCTTTAGGATCTATTGGATTTTTTTTCCTAATTAAAATCTGAGTACCCTTCCTATCTGGGGAACTCCTCACAGGGTCCCACCACCTTCACTAGACCCTAAAGGGGCCAGATTCTCCCTCTCCCCATGCTGAGAGCACCAGGGTTTGGGAATATGACCTAGGCTTGCCAGCTAGGTGCTCCTGCCTGGGCTTAGGTCTCCAGGGAGTGATGAAAAGACACTGAGGCATCGAATAGTTAATCTTGTTGAAGGTGGCGGTGTGAACAAAGGCCAGCAGTGCCATGGCAGTTCCCTGGCAGCACATCCCTGCAGTGTGACTCTGGCCATGTCTTCCTGCTGCCAGGCCTTGTTGGTTCCCACCTGTTTTCCAAAGCTGTTGTCCAGCTTTCCTGTCAATTGTGAGATAATAGCATCCTTTCAATACACACCTTTTCACCTTCAATCAGTCAGAGGAGTCTGGTAATGCTGGCACCAAGAATCTTGACTGAAATTCATCTTCCTAGCTTCATTCCCCACAAATTCTTGCCTCCTTGCTGTCCCCCTGCCATTCCCAGGGCATGTACTGCTAGACTCCTGACCCTTTGGGAATTTACTGTTTGAATATTAAATGCCTCTCCACACCCCAGAGTTTCCAGTATTTTCAAAGTGCACTGTTTATTCAATCAAACATGCACTGAGCACCTATTATGTTTCAGGTCTGTTTGAGCAGTGGTTCAACAAGGACGAATGAGACAAGGCCTTTGCCTTTGCACAGCTCAGATCTTAGCACTGGCTCACTGTGGGCACAGGCCGCCATGGGCATGAAATGATTTTCTGCACAGTGCAGTTGTTGCTACCAGAAGGTTTCTGAGCAGAATTGCAAAGTCCCTCCACCCCTATTGCCATCACTTCCTGATAGCTATCTCTCACCCCTGGACCTCAAGCTTCATGACTATCCTCTGCCACTGGAAACCTCCCCACTGGCCCAGCCTGTCTGGGCTTGCTCTTGCCAACTATGTGTTCATGCTTTTTTTTTTT
>NW_012116821.1:6938645-6941281 GCF_000951035.1 Colobus angolensis palliatus | reverse complement strand
TTTTTTGTTTTTTTTTGAGATGGAGTCTTGCTCTGCACCAGGCTGGAGTGTAGTGGCGTGATCTCGGCTCACTGCAACCTCCACCTCCCAGGTTTAAGCGATTCTTCTGCCTCAGCCTCCCAAGTAGCTGAGATTACAGGCACACACCACCATGCCCAGCTAATTTTTGTATTTTTAGTAGAGACAGTGTTTCACCATGTTGGCCAGGATGGTCTTGATCTCTTGACCTTGTGATCCGCCTGCCTCAGCCTCCCAAAGTGCTGAGATTACAGGCGTGAGACACCGCGCCCAGCCTGTGTTCATGCTTTAAAATGTCACCTTTCTTCAATCAACTTTCCATTGTCTTAGCTCAGTAGCTCTTGCCTAGATGTTGGACAGTCTTAATTTAAATATTTCACACTCAAGATAAATGGATGATAGGTTTTACCTTCTCTGAGGGGGTGGTCTTTGTATTTTAAAATAGATTATTCATGCACATAAATCTCTAATGGGAAGTAGAAATGTCTGCACAGAGATGATTTCCCTGTGCAGTCCATGTGCTGTGAGGCACACTTGCTTTACATACCACCGTATTATAATCTTTTGCAAATGGAAATGGAACTAGGCTTTAAACTTAGTCTCCTACTTTTTTACAATCTCCGTTAGGATATCAATGATTAATGCTGAATCAATATAAAGGGTCAAAAATTCCATGACTTTTCTTTAAAAATTAGTATAACTTGCCTTGGTGTCTCTTAAGAATTTCATGGAAAAATCCTCAGTGAGTGCATCATAAAGTGCAGAGGGTTTAATGTCAACTATATCCCACACCTCGTGGGCCCATTTCTGTAGATCCAATGCATCACCCAGGAACTGACCATCAACAAAAGACATCACAGAGGAAGAATATTCCCAGGTTTCATTTTTGAGTTCCTGTAAGGGAAAAGGACAAAAAAAAAAAAAAAGAGTAAGAAGTGGGGGAAACTTGCTAAACCCATAAGCCAGAGCTTGGGATCAACTCTAGGTCTGAATTTGTCAACTCTAATATTGAATCTTTTAAAAATAATTTTTAAACATTTTTATCATCCTTTACAATTTTGCTCTCAGAAATAATTTAAGAACATTTTTAAGAATCTGACATCACTGAAAGCAAAGAATGATCTAAAAAGTAATCACAAAAATGTTACAAATGAAAAAAAAAATTTATCTGAGTAATGTGAGCCCCTTTAAATGATCATGCCCAGAAAGGCATTTAAAATATAATAGCAGTCATTTCTCACTCCCCCTGGAGCTAACTAATTACTTCCACTTACTATGTGGGCTCTAGGCTGACACCAAACAGCCATAAAAAGCCATCCACCCTATAGTTCAACAACATACAGCCAATTGCTAACCAATGTTATTTCTGAAAATCAATGACAATTCCTGACCAACAGCTTTTGTAATCATCCCCTTTTCTGATTCATTCTTTTTTCTTTAAACACTTGAGCCTCTATTTTGTTCTCTGGAGCACTTCCCAAGGCAACTGGAAATGTGTCCTGGGCTGCAGTCCTCAACCTTGGCCCAGATAAACACTCTATATTAATTTTGTTTCAGCTTCTTCCTTTTAGGTTGACACATTAATAGAAAGATAAATGGTAATCTGGTAATAAAAATCATCGTGAGCCTGGCATACTTGTTACATTAACTTGCAAACAAAATTCAGTCTCTGTCTTCATTCCTAAAGCATATTTTACTGTGTGCGTACTTGGAAAGGATAGGAGGTTCAGGTAAGACGTGGGGTTCAATGCAGAGGACTGTGAAAATGTTTTTTGGGTGACGTGGGGCTTAAGGTTAGGAAATGACTTATGAGGGTCAACAGGGATTTCTGCAGCACAATCAGGAGCAGTGAGGAAGAAAACTCACCTTCCTTAGCACTGTGTCTTCAGCCCCTCAAAATGCAGTGTGTTAACGTTTTCATCAATACAACGCTGATGGTAAACCTTCTAAATCTCCAGTGGGCTTGAGGGGTGCCGCCTCTGAGGAGATCTGGTTTATTATTACCCAGTACCAGCCAGGCAAACCATGAATAACTTGGAACAGCTATGCTCAAATTTTTGTGGGCAATGAGAATCACTGAATCTGAAATTCTTATTGATCTCAGATTCTCAGAATCACAGAATTTGAGTTCCCTCTCCCCTTCCCCCAATACTCTGATGGTGCCTGAGAATTTGCACTTATTTATTTATTCGTTTTTTGGAGATGGGGTCTCACTATACTGCGTAGGCCGGTCCTGAATTCCTGGGCTCAAGATCCTCCCACCTCAGCCTCCCAAAGTGTTGGGATTACAGATGTGAGCCTCTGTAACCTGCCAGAACGTGCCTGTCTAACAACCTCCTAGGTGCTGGTGCTGCTGCTCTAGAGACTACACTTGGAGAAATACTAGTTTGGGGAACAGTTTACATTCCGCTTGCCAATTTGCTTCATTCTCCTTTGGAGGTTTAATATCCTATTGCTTGCTTCCTATGCCCTTAACAAAACCTGCTTCTAGGCAGAGAAGAGATTTGTCTATGCTGAACTATAAATCACTGATAGAGCCAGTGGGTCAATTCTTCCTGGAGTGTTTAAATTTATCAGTGTTATCATATTTTACAGGACCCAAAACTTACTTTCTTTTT
>NW_012116821.1:6934062-6937390 GCF_000951035.1 Colobus angolensis palliatus | reverse complement strand
CCGCCACCTCGCCCGGAGGACTAGCCTACTTTTAGCACTGAAATTTAGAACCACATCCTAGGACACCCCTCTGTCCCAGGCAAACCAGGACTGTTTGTCACCGAGTTGTTGGAAGGATTATAGTTTATGTATATAAGCTGGGCACAGTGGCTCACACCTGTAATCCCAACACTTTGGGAGGCCAAGGCAGGTGGGTTGCTTGAGGCCAGAAGTTTGCGACCATCCTGGACAAAATAGCGAGACCCTGTTTCTACAAAAAAAGAAAAAGAAAAAAATATATATATATATGTGTGTGTGTTTGTTTCTCTCTGTGTGTGTGTGTGTCTCTGGAATAGTGTCTGTCATATAAAAAGCAGCAGTGTAAGTGTTTGGTTCTATTTGAAATCCAATGAAAATCTTTTAAGGCTATGAACATGTGAGGCTTAACAAATGGTATTCTTATTCAGTCTTGCACTGTTCATGTGACTGAACAGAGAATGAAGTGGTCTCATAAAGCCGTGCTGCCTCCATGATAATCACAGGATCAAAGGACATCCTTGTGCAACCCAGCACAGAACAATAGAAACTGCTCTGGTTAAGGGAAATGAGGTTTCATCAGCCAAGGGGGAGAGTGGGTAGGGCAGGGAACCTAGGACTGGGACTATCTACAAGATTAGGCCAGGGGTGACAAGCATCCCACCCTCCCCAACATAAGATATTGCTAAGCCAGGATGCCACCTTGGCATCCTTCTTATCACATGCTCCAGGCAGCACTACCAACAGATCAGGCTGTCACCCAAGAGGAAACCTATCATCCCTGGACAAGCTCTGCTAGCCCTAAGGTGTGGAGTTCTCTGAGGGTACAGATACAGGGGAGAATGCAGAGAAGGAAGCTTCAGCTAGGACAGGATTGCCCTGTGGGAGCTCGGTGTCTGTCATCAGAGCTTCCCTAGGCAAGAGTCCCACAGAAGCCCCGGCTGTCTCTGTGAGGTACACCATCAACACTTTCCAGAGTTTAAGGGCCAAGAGGGCCAGGCCACGTTAACCTGCTGAGTGCCAGGGTGTGAGAGGAAGTGTAAGTGATGTGCAGGGAGACAGGGTAACTAACCATCAGCAGCAAATGGCACCACTGATCTTACCTTTATCTCATGCTTTCCAAAGGAAAATTCTGTAAATGTTGTACTTTTTTTTTTTTTTAGTTTGAGACGGAGTCTCACTCTGCCGCCAGGCTGGAGTACAGTGGCGGGATCTTGGCTCACTGCAACCTTGGACTTCTTGGTTCAAGTGATTCTCCTGCCTCAGCCTCCCAAGTAGCTGTGATTATAGGCATGCACCACCATGCCCAGCTAATTTTTGTATTTTTAGTAGAGACAGGGTTTCACCATGTTGGCCAGGATAGGGTCTTCATCTCCTGACCTCATGATCTGCCCACCTTGGCCTCTCAAAGTGGTGGGATTACAGGTGTGGGCCACTGCGCCCAGCCCAAATGATGTAGTTAAAAACAAAAACAAAAACGAAAAACAGCTTGGTGGCCAAGCACAATAACTCACCCCTGTAATCCCAGCACTTTGGGAGGCCGAGGTGGGTGGATCACTTGAGCTCAGGAGTTTGAGACTAGCCTGGGCAACAAGGTGAAACCCCATCTCTTAAAAAAATACAAAATTTAGCCAGGTGTGGTGGTATGTGCCTGTAATCCCAGCTACTTGCAGGGCTGAGGCAGGAGGATTGCTTGAATCCAGGAAGTTGAGGCTGCAGAGAGCCAAGATCGCCCCACTGCACTCCAGCCTGGGTAACAGAGCGAGACCCTATCTCAAAAACAAAAAACCCAGCTTGGTAAATGATTAATATAATTTAGGAAAAGTACATAATTTAGAGAAATAAAATCTAGTTACACTAAAATTACTCTTTCAGTTTTTCCAAAACAATGCATAAATAATTCAGGCAAAACTTGGTTTGTTGTCTACATCCCCCACATCCCAAGTATCCTTTACCCTTTTTTTCTCCTGTAGATATTGCTGCCATGCAAATTCTTGAAGAGGAACCAATATAGGATCTTCAAATTTGGATGGATGATTATTCTTCAGATTCTGGATTTCGAAATAGAATAATTATTTTAGAGTTAGTTCTCTTTTAAAGTCAGTATCATGTTCCCCAATTTTTACGGGGTTTCTGGAAGTTTTATACAACACACGCCCAGGCCATGCAGTCTGAGAAATTCCTTGCTTGCTCTCAGAGGCCCTTGTGTTCACCTCCAAGTTGCTCCCCAGTCCTGGGAGCTTATTTGTGTAAGTGCCTCAAAGCCAAGAACTATGTCTTAGAGGCTGGGCGCAGTGGCTCACACCTGTAATCCCAGCACTTCGGGAGGCTGAGGTTGGCAGATCAGCTGAGGTCAGGAGATTGAGACCAGCCTGGCCAATGTGGCAAAATCCTGTCTTTACTAAAAATACAAAAAAATTAGCCAGGCATGGTGGGTGTGTACCTGTAATCCCAGCTACTGGGGAGGCTGAGGCAAGAGAATCACTTGAACCTGGGAGACAGAGGTTGCAGTGAGCCGAGATCACGCCACTGCACTCCAGCCTGGGCAACAGAGTGGGATTCTATTTCAAAAAAAATAAAAACAAAACAAAACAAAAAAAACAAAAGAAACAAACTCTTGTCTTAGTCTTCCTATATTCCCACCTGCCACAACCTCTGGCACATAGCAGCTGAATAAACAAAGGAATCTATAAATGGGCTAATGCCAATAGCTTTGTGATATGTTATGTTCTTTTAGGACTAGTTTTTCCCAAAGTACAACTCTTGCTAAACCTCAGCAGATCTACAGACACTTTACTTATAACATAAACAAAAGTTCTTGCTTTAATTCACTGATGAATGGGGGATGACCAAAAAGATAATAACATTGTGGTTATACCCCTTAGGAAAAAGAGAAGTACAAAATCAGTTTAGGTTTAGATACTGAATATGTTTTAGTTTGACATAGATTGTCTGTAGGAATCAGAGAAAATTCTTACTAGTCAGCAATCCAGGCTTGGTTCTTGATATCTGTCTCCCTCTAAAGCAAGAGAAGGCAGGTGAGGCAATAACAGGCTTCTTTTCTGAGTGGGTTTGGGAAGTAGATGGACCAAAGGGAAAAGCGACAGCCGCTGCAGGTGGTACCTTCCCTGCTAGGGACAGTGCTTGGAGGCCCTGTCGTGGTCCAAAAGAGGGTGCTGGCCTAGCACAGGTCATCAGGAGTGAGTATTCCAAGGGGAGAAAACCAGGATGTGAGTGCGGCCCACTTTGGCAATACTCACAAAGACGGCAACGATAATCAGGTCATTTCCTTCTGTCCCCAAGCAACAGGTGA
>NW_012116821.1:6931132-6933857 GCF_000951035.1 Colobus angolensis palliatus | reverse complement strand
CTCAGCTCACTGCAACCTCTTGTCTCCTGGGTTCAAGCAATTCTCCTACCTCCGCCTCCTGAGTAGCTAAGATTACAGGCGCCCGCCACAACGCCCAGCTAATTTTTGCATTTTTAGTAGAGATAAGGTTTCACCATGTTGGCCAGGCTAGTCTGAAACTCCTGACCTCAGGCCATCTGCCTGCTTCAGCCTCCCAAAGTGCTGGGATTACAGGCATGAGCCACCGCACCCGGCCCAGCTGACTGCTATTTCTAACCATCTGGAATAAACTATAAATCCAACAGTTTTCAAACGAAACACATCATGTCTTTTTAATAATTTAGTATTTGTTGTAGAACGGACTATATCCAAATTAAAATATATGCAATATTCATTCTTATTCTCTACAAATCCCAATGTTTTGTGTGTTTGGTTTTTACACTTTGTTTTTATTTTTGAATTGACATATAATAATTGTACATATTTACGGGGTTGTGATGTCTGGATACATATAATGTATACCTATCATTGGCATATCCATCATCTCAAACATTTATTATTTCTTTGTGTTGGGAACACTCAACACAAATCTAAATCTCTGTCAATCAGGCATCTGGGATCACTCACAAATTATCACGTTAGGAATATATTCAGATATCCTTTATTAAGACAGAACTAGAGGCTGGGTGTGGTGGCCCATGCCTATAATCCCAGCACTTCGGGATACCGAGGAGGATTGCTTGAGCCCAGCAGTTCAAGACCAGCCTAGGCAACATAGTGAGACCCCTGTCTCTTCCAAAAAAAGAAAAAAAACTAGCTGAATTTTCATATTTGAATACAACTACAGTAGGTAAAAGTTTAAGAAAGGGAAATTGACATTAATATAATAAAGATATTGTTTTCTTGACCTAGTGTCTTCTACAACAGGGGTTGGACAGGAATAATTTTTAGATTTGTAAACAGTATTTTTTTTTTTTTTTTTAAGACAGAGTCTCACTCTTCTTGCCCAGGCTGGAGCGCAGTGGCGTGATCTCAGCTCACCGAAACCTCTACCTCCCGGGTTCAAGCAATTCTCCAGCCTCAGCTTCCCAAGTAGCTGGGATCAGAGGTACCCACCGCCACGCCTGGATAATTTTTGTACTTTTAGTAGAGATGGGGTTTCACCATGTTGGCCAGGCTGGTCTTGAACTCCTGATTTCGTGATCCTCCTGCCTCAGCCTCCCAAAGCGCTGGAATTACAGGCATGAGCCACCATGCTCGGCCTGTAAAGAGTTTTAAAAAATCAAAAGAATCATATTACATGTTATGTGAAAATTATACACAAGTCAAATTCGGTGTCCATAATATGGTTTTACTGGAATACTGCCATTTGTTTCCATCTCTGTGTCTGTTTTGGCAACACAGGACAAAGCTAAACAGGTGGACTGAGACTCTATTGCCAAGAATGCCTAATATATTTACTATCTGGACTTTACAGAAAAAAACTTGCCAACACTTTCTTTACAATGTGGAGTAGGCACAGAAAATATGTGCCTTCAGAAAAAAAGCGAAAAAAAAAATGAGAAAAAAAAGAAATCCCTGAAACTCATTAAATACATTAACTTTGTAATTAGTTTTATGGCCATTAACTTTGGTAATAAAAGGTTGCTGATCCCGTCTGCCCAAGCAACACAGACCATAATTTCTACTTTTGATGATTCATGTATTATTTTCACAGACTTCTGATCATTTGTTTTCTTTTTATTATTGATTTATTTATTTTGAGACGGGTCTTGCTCTGTCGCCCAGGCTGGAGTGCAATGGCGTGATCTCAGCTCATTGCAAACTCCGCCTCCCGGGTTCAAGCGATTCTTGTGCCTCAGCCTCCTAAGCAGCTGGTATTACAGACGACCGCCACCACGCCCAGCTAATTTTTTGTATTTTCAGTAGAAACGGGGTTTCACCATGTTGGCCAGGCTGGTCTAGAACTCCGCCTCTGCCTCCCGAAGTGCTGAGATTAGAGGCGTGAGTCATCGCGCCCAAGATGTCTTCTATTTGGAAACATTTTGTTGTCAAGTATCCAGCTGGGTACTTCGGGAGTTAAAAACACTAACTAAGGCATGGTCCTGGAGTCAAGTGAGGTTCGGCGAGAAGTCTGCCATGGACAACATTTCTGGAGCAAACCCTATAAGAAGGGTTGAATTCTACATGCCGACATTTCACACATTTCTCCTGCATTTCGGGTTGTAAGTGTGCTGCAGCATGACTGATCTGGCCAAATTCTTCCAGTTTCCTCAAGTGCTTTTCCTTTAATATCGTTCTGAGTGTTTACAAACAAATGATTTTCCAAAGCACTTGTGAAGCATCTAGTTCGATAGGAACGCAGTGACGGGTCTATAAAATTCAAAGAAAACCTCCCCGAATGAATAGTTTACAAAAATCGCTTGGCGGGGGGTGTTGTAAAAATCAGCTAGTTATATAGTAATCATTTTTCCATGAATTTTAAAATCTACAATTAAATAAAAAATTGACGTAGAACAAAATCCGCGGGTGTGTGTGTGTGTGCGTGTGTGTGTACCTCGGGGGGGATTTCCTTATTTCCCAGCACGGTTCTGAATCCTTCCTTCGCTCAGACCTCGTCGTAAGTCGAACGCCAGCCCCCGGACCCGCACTTGCTCCCCTATACGCTCCTCCCGGTCCTCCAGACGGAGCCCGCCCGGCCAGGACACGCCAGCCCCTTCCTCGGCCGGTGGGGCCTCGACCCCTG
>NW_012116821.1:6893204-6930542 GCF_000951035.1 Colobus angolensis palliatus | reverse complement strand
GAGCCACGCGAGCTTGGTGCCCACCTGTGCGCGCCGCCTGCGTGGTAGGAGCAGCCCGGGGAGAAGGCGCCGCCGGCCGCCCCCGTCCCCACCGCGGCTGTCGCTGGGGAGCTAGAGCCGCCTTGCGCCCCTGGTGTGCCCCAGCCATGAAGCCCAACTTCTCCCTGCGACTGCGGATCTTCAACCTCAACTGCTGGTGAGCGCGTCCGCGGAGTGCGGTCTGGGGGCCGCCTTCCGGTCGCACCCATGCAGCCTTCCTCACCCCATCCCGCGCCACGATCTCAGGGTGTCGGGGAACCCGAACCTCCAAAGTCCACATCTGGCCCCAGCGCCGGTGGTCCCAGCGGTCACCTCACCTGCCCCGCTCTTCCCTTCCTTAGGGGCATCCCCTACTTGAGCAAGCACCGGGCCGACCGCATGAGGCGCCTGGGCGACTTTCTGAACCAGGAGAGCTTTGACCTGGCTTTGCTGGAGGAGGTGAGATTGTGCAGCACCATGTGGAACCCAGGCTGGAAGGAGGGCACCTGGGGGCAGACCTTCCCCCTAGGGAAAGGCCAGGCAGACATCCTCACCGCTTCCCTTAGGTGTGGAGTGAGCAGGACTTCCAGTACCTGAGACAGAAGCTGTCGCCTACCTACCCAGCTGCACACCACTTCCGGAGGTGAGAAGCCCACGGGCCTAAAGCCTGTTTTCATCCCAGGAGGCTCTTGGCCCTGCCAGCCTTTCCCTATCCTGCCTGCACCCTCCAGTCTCCTCCAGCCTTCTCTGCCTCTGGATGTGAGAAGGGGAAGGGTGAACCAAGAAGGTCCTATGACTTCAGCCCATTTCAGCTTTGTTTTCTGGTTACCATATACTCCTCCAGAGGCTGTTGCCTTTGTTCTAGGGCTAGTCCCAGCAGTAGAAAAAGAAAAAAATAGCTGATCAAAGCTGGAAGACAAGGGAGGGGAAGAGGGCTGGGTGTCTCTCCCTGTTTTTCTGGTTATTAAGCAGGGCTTGGCTTTCAGCGGAATAATTGGCAGTGGCCTCTGTGTCTTCTCCAAACACCCAATCCAGGAGATCACCCAGCATGTCTATACCCTCAATGGCTACCCCTACATGGTAAGCCAGACCTCTGACCTCTTCCACCTCCCTTCCCCACCTCCAGTAATACAAGGTACAGGAGGCAGCCCTCTGAGAGCTGCAGGGGATGGGCAGAAAGATGGTGGTGGTGCCCTGAGTTTCTGTCTCCTCCTGCCTGCAGATCCATCATGGTGACTGGTTCAGTGGGAAGGCTGTGGGGCTGCTGGTGCTCCATCTAAGCGGCATGGTGCTCAACGCCTATGTGACCCATGTGAGTGAAGCTGGCAGTGCCTAGGGCTGGGACATGCAGCCCAGTCCTGGGACAGAGAGATGGTACTCCTCTAGCTCTAATGCCTGGGGGTGAGGTGTGGGGGCAAGATCTTATAAGGAAGCAATGGGCAAGGCTTATCCATTCTATACCAAACACCATGCCAAGTGACAGACACAGGCTTGATTCAGACATACCCCTGGGACCCTCAGTCTTATCTGCTGTGATCTCATCTGTCTTGCTCAGCTCCATGCCGAATACAATCGGCGGAAGGACATCTACCTAGCACATCGTGTGGCCCAAGCTTGGGAACTGGCCCAGTTCATCCAGTGTGTGAGCCTGGGTTTGAAAGGGGAAGGGGGATGGGACCCAGGGGCTGGGGGTGGACAAGGCCCCAGTCATGGGGAAGAGCTGATGAGGGAAGAACTCCCGCCTCACCAAGCTGGTTTCCCCAGCCACACATCCAAGAAGGCAGATGTGGTTCTGTTGTGTGGAGACCTCAACATGCACCCAGAAGACCTGGGCTGCTGCCTGCTGAAGGAGTGGACAGGGCTTCGTGATGCCTACCTTGAAACTCGGGACTTCAAGGTGAGAGGACTTGCCTGTTACTTCCCCACCTATATCCCCAGCTTCTCATCCTCCTCCTTCCCCACATCCTAGCATGAGCCAATGATTCCCTTAGGGCTCTGAAGAAGGCAACACCATGGTACCCAAGAACTGCTACGTCAACCAGCAGGAGCTGAAGCCATTTCCCTTTGGTGTCCGCATTGACTACATGCTTTACAAGGTTGAGCTCCTCCCCTCAACACACTTTCATCCGCTGTCTCTTTGTCTACCACCAACCTGTATAGATCCTTTGCTCAACTAGTCTAGTCTTGGACCACTGATGGTTGGAAAGTGGGGTAGCCAGGAGCTGGTTCTCTGAGAAGAGGCCCTCATATATAAGCTTCTCTCTGGCCCTTACTTTTCCTAGGCAGTTTCTGGGTTTTACATCTCCTGTAAGAGTCTTGAAACCACTACAGGCAACGACCCTTACAGCGGCACCCCCCTTTCCGATCATGAAGCCCTGATGGCTACTCTGTTTGTGAGGCACAGCCCCCCACAGCAGAACCCCAACTCTACCCACAGTGAGTCACCCCCACCCTTTCCTTGGCCCTTACCCCGCTTGAAGCAGCCCTTCCACTCTTGACTCTGTCCTGCCCCACTGCCCTGCCCTGTTACAGGACCAGCAGAGAGGTCGCCGTTGATGAGTGTGCTAAAGGAGGCCTGGATGGAGCTGGGTCTGGGCATGGCTCAGGCTCGCTGGTGGGCCGCCTTCGCTAGCTATGTGATTGGCCTGGGGCTGCTTCTCCTGGCACTGCTGTGTGTCCTGGCGGCCGGAGGAGGGGCCAGGGAAGCTGCCATACTGCTCTGGACCCCCAGCGTAGGGCTGGTGCTGTGGGCAGGTGCATTCTACCTCTTCCACGTGCAGGAGGTCAATGGCTTATATAGGGCCCACACTGAGCTCCAGCATGTGCTAGGAAGGGCAAGGGAGGCCCAGGACCTGGGCCCAGAGCCTCAGCCAGCCCTACTCCTGGGGCAGCAGGTGGGGGACAGAACTAAAGAACAATAAAGCTTGGCACTTTAATGGCTCTGCCTTTTTACTTGTAGAGGCAATGGGAGCCAGGGGTCAGTGTGACTGTCACACTACAGACCTTTAGGCTCCTACACATCTCCTGTCCCCATACATGCCCCCACCTCCCACCTGTAGGCAGTGTGAGCCCTGTTTGTGGCAGAAACATTTTAATTGTAAACAGCAAGGCTCTCTGCCAGGCAGCCCAGATGAACGGGGTGGCACTGTGCTGGGGTGAAGTGTTTTCCTTGTGGGAAGGAAAGCAGACAGTCCACCCTCTTCTAGCCCTGGGCCCCTGTCCCCAAGGCCAGCTCGCTGAGCCTGCGCTCCTCCTGGAAGCGGATGAGGGCATCTCTCTGGTTGACCAAATCCACCAGCTTCCTCAGGACCTGGTCCTCAGCCTGCCGATCAGCAGCTGTCTTTAGGGTTTCTAAAACGGGGGAGACAAAGCTTAGCGAACAGGGAACTAGGCAGGGAAGCAGGAAAGCCACAGCCTAATCCCAGCCTATGTGATTTCTATAACCCGGGCTTTGTTTCCTAAGCTGCCAAATTAGGACGGTTGCCAACACCAGTGGTTTTCTAGCACTACTGAGCAGCACCACTTTTTTTTTTTTTTAAAGGAGATCTTGTATAAAAGCCAACTGTGCAGCTCTGATTGAACTGAAGTGAGAAGGGGCTTTGGAGCCCCCTCCTCTGGCTTCCTTCTGAATTGTCTCAGAGGTACACAGACTAGAGGACCATGCTGCTTGGTCAGTATCTGAGATCATGAGGCTTGCATGACACAACCCTGGGATGTGTCTGCCTCTCCCCACATTTCACCTACCTTCCCGGTTCATGTAGCCTCGTAGCTCCTGGTCCAGCTGCCACTGTTTCTCCTCCAGGTTCAACTCCTGCACCCTGTGGAGGTCAGGGATTGTAGAAGCAGAGCTGTCTAGGGTGCCCAAAGGGCTGGAGCCTGGCCCGAGGGCCACTGTCACCATCCCCTTCCCCTTACGTGATCATGAGCTCAGCCTCCTCAGCCACCAGGCTGTTTTTCTTGTCAACGAGCTGTAGCAGCTGTCCTACCCATAGTTTCTTTTGCTGTTCTGGGGAACCTGAGAAGGAAGATGGGTGGGGTGGTCAGGAGGTTCCCAGCCAGCACTAAAGGAGTCACAGGCTTAGGGGCCACCGGAGAGCAGGGTGTCACAGGTATGTGTTAGCTGTGTGGCATAGCCACTGGGACTCCTATGGGCCGGAGCATGGAGCTGAACACAGTGCTAGGAGGCAGAGGGGTGTCCTAGCTTGTCACTCACTGCTCTGGCGCCTCAGGGCCAGCTCCAGCTTCACGCCCTCGGCCTCTAGCTCCCTCAGGGCACCCTCGATCTCATTTAGTCGCCGTTGGATGGTCTGAGGGGTACAAGACAGGATACCCAGGAGTCTCTGGGTTGCTCAAGAACAGAGCACTGGAGGAACTCAGAACTTTGACCCCATCAGAATTTTGGGAACCCTTGGGCTTCACCTGGGCCTTGTGGAACCTCTTCATCTCCTCCTCCTTCGCACGGCGCAGCAGAGTCCGACGCCATGTTGGGTAGTCATTCATGGTGCCTGAGGTCTTGGCAAAGGTCTGCAGGGCCTGTGGGAGGATCAGGCCAGTCAGGGATAGGGCCTGGGCCCCCTGGTGGATAGGAGTGTTGTTTGGAAAGGCAGAAAAGAACCCGTGCTGGAAGTGGGGTAAGCTCTGATAGAAAAGGTGGAGGCCAGAGATATGACAGGCTGAGTGAGAAGACTTTCCAAGAGAAGGGTGCAGAGGACGGAGTGCAGTGCAAGTTTCTCCTGTAGTGGGCTGGAGAGCGTTTCGTGGCTGCACACTGGCCCACTCACCTGTTCCACATCTGAGTCCAAAGGTACATCTTCTTCCTCCTCACTGGAGGAGGAACTCTCTTCTTCCTCCTTCTCCATGGCCACAAGAGCTGAGAAGAAGAAGAACTGAGAAGTTCTACTGCCTGCAGCACCTGCCCCAGTCAGGCAACAAAGAGCATGGTGGTGACGGAGGCCCTGCAAGTCTGGTGAAGACTGAATGTGTGTGTTGGGGCATGGGAGGAACTGAGAAGAATGGAGCAGAGGAGAGGCTGCCATGGCCTGGGATCCCCACAACTTCCCTCTCTATTCCCCAGAATTCCTCTGCAGGAAGACAGTGCTCCCACCCTGTCCCATCCTGGGTCAGCACATCTGCGAGGATGGCAGTTACCTTGAGGGCTCTGGACTGACAGGCCCCAACCCACAAAGCTGCTCTCCAGGGCGTGGCGGGCCAAGGCGGAGCAGCTGCGGGGGGGCTTAGGTGGAGGCTCCATTTCCGGGTCAGGGGTAAGGTTAAGGGAGGACAACCGCTGGCGCTCCAGGCTGGAGAGGTGGATCCGCCGACGGGTGGGCTGGCTGGGATCTGGAACAGGACCGGCCCCCTCCTGCGAGGCTGTGGGAGTTGAGAGGCCTGGTGGCATGCTATTCTCACTTGGTGTGGGGAGCTCCTGGAAAAGCCACCATGTGGTCTGGTCAGTGACCTGCCCAGGGTGGGGTGAGGTTGTGGGGTGAGGCTACCCCTTTGGAGCAAAAGTGAGCCTTGGCATTCATCTGCTTAAAACTGTTTACGAACAGTGTCCGGCTGTGTTTTAGATACTTGAGAGAACAAGAAGTGTAAGCAGACAGGCATCCCTGCCTTCACAGAGCTTACATGCTAGTAGAGGAAGATGTTCAGTTACCCCCAGCAGAGCGCTGGTTTGATAAGACCCTCTTCCTCTTCCTCTTCCCATGCCCCAGTACACACACATGCCTTCACAGTCTTTACCGGACTCTCGGGGCCTCCATCACTGCCTTCTACTTTGTGGTCTGGCTGGGGCAGGTGCTGGAGGCAGTAGAAATGTCCTGGAAAGGGTAGAGAGAAGAGGCATCTAGTGTGGGCAGCCCAGTGCCCAGACACGCAACAAGTTTATGAAGGAAGGCGGGGAAAACAAGACAGATTTGCAGGTGAATTTCTGCCAGCCTCCTGTTCCTCAGAACCACGTATCTGGAGCTTTGGAGGGGACAGAGAAGACCCTGAGCTCAGGAGAACGAAGTGCCATCTTGAGCCTGTTTCCACCCTGTGCCCCTCTACCTCAAGCTCTTTGTGCCCCAGGCAGGACCAGGCCAAGAGTCTCTCTGGAGGTCTCCCAGGCCCACTCACCATCTCCTGGGTGCTGCTCGTAGCCACCTGGCCATAGTGTGGCCTCACAGGTGTGGCAGCGGAAGCAGCTCCGGTGGAAGAAATGGCCGTCGACACAGAGGCGTTCCAGGACATAGAGGTGTTCCCCACAAAGTGCACAGAGGTCCCCGGCACCAGCCTGCGTGGACCCCCAGGACACGGGGTCAGGTAGAGCCAAGGCCAGCTCCAAAGTTCTTTCCCTCCCATGAAATGTCCCCGCCTTGCCCTCCCCAGGCCTCTGCCTGCACACGAGGCCCTGGCTCTCACCTCCTGGTGTTGGGATGGGGGTGTCAGGGGTACACCAGGCTCTGGGTCAGATGGCACCTCAGTACTTGGGCTCTCGGCGTCCATCTAAGGAGGTAAGTGCTCAGGCAGGGAGGGTAGAGGGGCAGGGCCAGCTGGGAGGGGATATGTACAGATGAACAGAAGGGGCTGAAGGGAAGGGGAGTGAGACTAGGCAGGGAGGCTGGATGGGGGGTTTTAGGACCTGGGATGGGGGCGATGAGAAATCGGGAAGACAGTATCAGGAAAGGGGATAAAATGTGGGGTAGGAGACCCACCCGCCCCTGCTTGCATTTACCTCCAAGCGCAGCTTCTTGCCACCAGCATCCTCTGCATTTTCCTGCAATAAGTCCTAACAGCTCTGAGTGTGACGTTTTGAGCCCCCAGTCCTTGCCACTTTCTGAATGTCTTCACCATCACTCCAGGATCTCCACTGGGTACCCCCTGCCCACTCCTCCCTGCTCAGCTCCAGCCCTGCCTAGACTCTTCACCTTGGCCCGGGATCGCTGCAGGGTCCTCTGAAGTTTACCAAGGAATAATACAGCACTGGAGGTCCCTGGGGAGGCCTGGCTGACAGGGCCTGCAGGGAGAGCCAGGGCATCAGTGTGGATGGGGGTGCCAACACTGTACCCCTAGAACAGACAGTCACTCCCCAACCCAGCAGGACACCTCTCCCAAGCTGGCCTTCAGAGGGTGCCTTCTCCCTCTTTCTGTCACACACACAGACACCTCCCCATCCCACCTATCCTGCCCGCCTTCCTTTCAAGTCACCTGGGCTGTGGGCCGTGCTCTTGAAGGCGCTGTGGAAGTGGCTGAGGTAGGCAATGAGGCCCAGTGGGTCGCTCCCTGCCACCACGGCCTGTGCAGACACCACCGGTGTGATGCCCAGCTCATGCTCTGCCACCTTTAGTGCCCAGGCAGTTGCTTCCAGAGCCCCCAGCCCCTGCAGCTCTGAGGGTTCCCTGTGGGGTGTCAGGGAGAAAAGCCAGCTAGAGACAAGAACCTAGCCCCACTGAGGGGAGAAGGGGCAGCAGGAGGGGAGGGACAGCAAGCAGTGGCTGGGGTACAAGAAGGCTTGAAGGTAGGTGTGCAGTCTCTGCTACCCAGTGCCCAATCCAGTGACACTACTGGCTTTGGCGGCCTGTGCCATTCACAAAGCTCTCCACTACCTGAACGCATTAGAGTCTCACAAGACTGTCGGCAGATGCAAGGAAGCACAGTCTCTAGGACTCAACTGGATGTGCTAACTCCTACACTGAGATCATGAGAGAGAGGTGGGTCTGTCAGGGACTCACAGCAGGCCAGGCTGCAACCGGTGCACCAGGGCACACAGAGCTAGCCCATCAGTCCAGGAGGAAGACAGGTCGGAGACGTGGACTCCTGGGTACCCAGCTGTCTGCTCCTGGCACCAGCGTAGCAGCTCCTCCTGGGTGCCTGCCGACCCGCCTGCCGACCCTGGGAGAGAAGGCTGCGCTGTGCCCAAGGTCCCCTCTGCCCATCCCAGGCATATAGGGAGCCCAGCTGCTGGGTGTGGGGGTTCTGTAGGGGAGGAGGAGCCAGGGACCCACTTCTACTAGGGCACCAGCCTAAAGCTCACTGTCAGCAGCCCTCCTTCATCCCAATTCTCTTTTTAAAAAATCTCTTTGGAATAAAGTAGAGGAGTGAATAAAGTGAAATCGCAACTGGCCACATAGAGGGCAGCAGACTAAACTGGGAGCAGGGGAGATTGCCAGCACCACTGTGGCTGTAGTGGTGGTGAAAACACTGAAGCGCTTCCACTCAGACTGGCAGCCAGCTGCTGCCTGTGCAGTGCTGCCCCTCTGTTCCTCCAGCAGGCCCCAACCAACCCACCAGCCAACAACGAGTGCTCCGGCACGCTGCTCCTGTCCTGAGGCTGCAGCTGCTTTGCGGGGGCCACTTGGGCCTCACTGGGTAGTACATATTTTGGTCACCGCTCAGGAAGAAGGTCTGCTCACCGGTGGTTGGCATCCCTGCATCTATCTTGTCGTTGTTCCTCTGCACAGGCTCCTTGGTTAGCACATCATACAGGTCTCGTACCTAAGGCAGCCCCGCTCAGGTCTCAAGGCAGGCTGGCCACACAGCCCCTCAGTCCAGGGGTAAGGGCCTGCCGGGGATAGGATTGACCCCAAAGGGCAGTGACTGGGCAGGGAGGGCCTGACCTGGGGGGAGGGGGTTGGCTTGGGAAGCCTGGTGGGGGTGCCGGGGGTCTGACCTGATTGGGGGTCACTGCCCGGAGGTTCAGGTTGGGGTAGCGGGTGGCTGGGTCCAGCCCATACTGGGCCACATTGCGATGCATGTTTTCTGGGGATGTCTGTGACAGAAGCTGGTACAGGCTCTCACTGAGGGGGTGAGGGTAAGGGGCAGGGGCATGAATGGGAGGGCACCTGTCAGCACCCATCTCTCAGGAACTGCCAGGCCTTCTGCCTATTTTCTCCATCTATTCACCCAGCACCCCTTCCCCTCTTCCTGAGCCTTGTCACATGTCCTGCCCTACCCATACCCCCCTCAACTCAGGTCTCACCGCTCAGCCAACACCTCTAGGGGCTCAGCGCCCTCTGCCCACCGCTTCACCATCCAGGCTGCATCAAAGGCTGCCAGGAAGCCCCGTGCCACTCCAGTGCCCAGGGGCCAGAAGGGCTGCAGTGTCAGAGGAATAGGAAGCAGCTCAGGGAGAATCCAACAAGTGCATCCCAAGCCCAGACACCCACCAAGATCACGGCAGAAGGGGCCGTCCCCACACCAGGCAGCCCTTAGCTCCTCCCCTCCACAGGCAGACCTTTTTATCCCCTCCTCCATACTAGGCTCACTTCCCTCCCCTAACCATGAAACTCCTGTGCCTCCTGAACCCCTCACCTCCACCAGGCAGTCCCCCACCAGTCCCAGCAGCAGGCGGGCACCATGCTTCTCTTGCACACGAGCAGAACTCTCTGCCCGCATCATGCTTGTGAAGTCAAAGGCAGAGACATCAGGCTGCCTGTGGGCATCCTGGGCAAACTCTAGTTTCCCGAGCTTGCCATGCGTGGCAAAGTCAGCAGCTGCCCGGGCAAAGCGCTGCAGAGCCTCGGGCACCACATTGGCACTGCCCAGCAGCCGATCGGTGTCTGGCCAGTCCTGTATGGTCAACAGAGCAGAACCTCAGAGAACTCTGAGAGCAGGGTCAGTGGGCCAGTGTCGCCCCCTTGGGCGCAGAAGGTGCACATCCTGGGGCCCAGAGAAGGAAGGGGCTACCCTAGACTACACAGCAGTTGAAGGCTGAGCTGGGACTAGAATTCCAGTAGGCTGGAATTCTCAAAGCCCTTTCCTCAGCACTCACCCTGCTTCTGGGGTCCCAGGCTGTTCTGCCTATATCACTACTGTCATATACTTGCCATAAACTCAAGAGCTTTAGTTTGTCCATCACTTAAGAGACAACATGTCTAATTTATCAGGGTACTCATGAGAATTAGATAAGACAATGCAAATTTAACTCTAAACACAGTATCTAGCACATGGTAGGCACTCAACTAATTCATTCATTCAGCAAATACATACTGAGTGCTTACTATGTATTTGGCACTGTTCCAGGTACTGGCAATTAGCAGCAAGCAACAAAGAGACAAAAATGCCTGTCCTCAGGGAGCTGACACATACCTACTGTGGCTGGTATAAGGTGTTTAGCCCAGAATATGATTTCTGTTGCCTTGTAAATCCCAGGGTAAATAACTTTTTTTTTTTTTTTTTTTTTTTAAAGACAGTTTCATTTTGTTGCCCAGGCTGGAGTGCAGTGGCACAATCTTTGCTCAGTGCAACTTCCACCTCCCAGGTTCAAATGATTATCCTGCCTCAGCCTCCCGAGTAGCTGGGATTACAGGCGCCCACCACCACACCCAGCTAATTTTTGTACTTTTAGTAGAGACGGGGTTTTACCATGTTAGCCAGGCTGGTCTTGAACTCCTGACCTCAGGTGATCCACCTGCCTCGGCCTCCCAAAGTGCTGGGATTACAGGCGTGAGCCACCATGCCTGGCCGAGAGAACTTTTAGAGGTGAAGTTAATGCCAGGACAAAGGCAGGAGAGGACGGGGTCCCCACACCCAGGTGTCGACTATGTCCAAGCCTAGCCTCTGCCTCCCGGGGCTCACCACCCTGCCTCTCCCAGCCAGAACTGGGCCTCACCTGGCGCAGCACCCCCAGCCGCAGCAGGCACTGCTTTTTGGCTGTCATCACAAAGTAGTGGGTGTCATCCTTGTAGTACACAATGTTCTCCAGATCAATGCCTGGGGGTACAGGCCAGGGGAGAGGAGATACGTCTCCTGATAATGTATCACCTTCCCCAAACATTCCAACACGACCAGACCTCTGAGCCGGGATCCCAGCTTAGGCTGCAGTGACTGCTCCACACATAGAACCCTATGAGTCCTGATGATGCAAACAACCATCTGCCCCAGGCCCAGGAGGCCTGAGGGCTTAGAGCAAAGAGGGAAGCTTGGAGGGGCTGGCATTTGGGAGATCTGCACCACCTGGTCACATGGCAGTGCAAAGCCAAAGTAAACATAGGCATCTTCTTGAAGTACCACTTAAGCAAAACTCCCATACACAGGTTAATGTTTGAGAGATTCCAGGACTTTTCATGCTGGGTGGTCAACTAGGGCTGTGCCTGCTTAATCCCTGAGGGGACAGTTTCCTTCTCCTTTGCGGCTGAGACCAAAAAAACAGAAAAGTGTGGAGTTCCTTGCAGCGAGGACAGGTTTGGAAGGGAGAGGCAGGAGCCAGGCCACGGTCAGGCAAGGGGAGGGGAAATTCAGCAAGAGGGTCCCTGACCTGTGGCTTTGAGAAGGCTCTGGAAGAAGCTCTGGTTGTAGATCCTGGCTACACCACTGATCTCCGGCACCTGTGTCTCCTCCACGGTGCGTCCGTTCACAAAGTTGGCTGTGATGCCAATGGCCAGTTTGCCTCGCATTTCTCGAACTTTGAAGCCTAGAGGTGGCAGTAGGTGAACAACGGCAGGAGGAGGGTGTTATAACAATCTAGAAAGGCCCAGGAGGTGCCAGAGATGCTGGCTTCTTTGAGGGAAGTGATCACTCACCTTCAGGGACGAATTTACCTCCTGCAGCAGAGATAAGGACGTCAAATTCATAGTTGGCCAGCTGGGCAGGGGGGTTGGGTTGGAGCTGGGCACGCCAGCCACTCCCTGGGGCAGGGGGTACGAGAGGCACAAAGGTGTAGAAGTCGTAAGAGCCCCTATACTCTCAGGGCAAGCTAGTGAAATCATCAAAACATGTATAAAGGGCTCTCTGGTTTAGAAAGCAATGATACATTATCTATCAGATTACACCTGCACAGCAGCCATGGAAGGCAGGTAAGGAAGGAAGTGCTATTCTTGTTTTGCAAATGCTCAACCTGAGGCTCAGAGTTGCTTGCCCAAGGCCACACTATTAGAAAAGGAGACTCCTAGCTGGCGCAGTGGGTCACACCTGTATTCCCAGCACTCTGGGAGACCAAGGCAGGTGGATCACTTGAGGTCAGGAGTTTGAGACCAGCCTGGCTGACATAGCAAAACCCCATCTCTACTTAAAAAAATACAAAAATTAGCTGGGCATGGTGGCACATGCCTGTAATCCCAGCTCCTCGGGAGGCTGAGGCAGGAGAATCGCTTGAAACTGGGTGGCAGAGGTTGCAGTGAGCCGAGATTGTGCCACTGCACTCCAGCCTGGGTGACAGAGCGAGCGAGACTCTATCTCAAAACAAAACAAAAACAAAAAAGGCCACTCCTGGCCCACCCTTTTTCAGATACTGGCCAAGTTCTTGATGGAGGAGGGGGAGGTTCCAGGGAGCATAGAAATACTTACCCTTTCTGGGAGGGGGCTGGAGGCCAGTGAAAGTGACACCCCAGTGAATTTCCACCCCCAGCAGCAATACTACCTTCAGCAGAAGCAGCTGGAGCTGCCGGATGCCTGGAAGGGAGAGGACATTAGGAACAGGGACCCTAGGGCAGCACAAGCTCCCCACGAACCAGTGTGTGCCTGGTCAGACTGGAAAAGGTTGTAGCGATCACTCAGCCCAGAAGACCACTTATAGATGGGGGACCTGAATCTTCAAGGTCACCTGGCTGATACGGATCTTATCCACTTCGACTCTTGGCTGGCCCAGCATTTCCCCACTGGCCTGCCTCTAGGCCCAGCCTCACCCGCCCCTCCAGACCACCACGTGGTGCTCACTGATGTGGTCCAGGGTGCCAGTGCAGAAGCGCCCATAGAACTTCTTAGCACCAAGTGCCCGGAGGTCGTGGATGGTGAAGGGCCAGAGATGGAGCACGTTGTGGCGAGAGAACTTGGTGCGCTTTTCCACCAGCACCACTCGGGCACCCAGCAGTGCCAGCTCCACAGCGACCCGCAGCCCACAAGGTCCGGCACCTACCACCAGGCACTGTGAACACACAGGGCAGTGAGGGCATGGCATCCTGTCCCTCCTCTGACTCCCCCTATTCTCCACACCCCATCCCAGGCACTGTGTATCCACCTTGGTGCTGGTGCAGGCCCGGCCCTGCTGGTAGACAGGCTGGCCTGCTCGCTTGTCCAGCTTGGTCCACAGTGACTTGGCACTCCAGTAGTTGAGCTGGTCCTTGATCTTGTGGTACTGGGGCAGCCCCCCACCGGGCTCCAGTCCCAGGGCCCCACATAGCTCCTGGAAGCTGCTCAGCACGTCCTGGCACAGCTGGGCCTGCAGGAAGCTCTCAAAGTGGGCATGCGCTGGGTTGGTGGAGGTGGGTGAAGCCATGGAGGCCTCCCTGGGGCTCCCGGGGAGGGCAACAGCTGGGCAGAGGCAAGTGGCTGGAGAGGTGGAAAAAGAAGGGGAAGAGGCTGGAGAACAGAAGAAATAAAAAAGAAGGGGAGGCGAAGAGAGCAGGCTGGTGTCCCCAGGGAGCTCGGGATTCACCAGTGATTGGCTTTGCTCCTCCCAGCCCACTCCCCTGCCAGCATCTGCTCCAGAGACAGCTGCTATCCCGTCCACTCACAAGTGAAATCTGCCAAATTTGGAAGTGAAAAACATTAGTCTTGGGCACAGAGGGCAGATGGGACACCAGGGGAGCCTCCAGCTCAGCCTCCCTGTCCAGGGTTCTCCAAGCCGTTGGGTAGGAATTCTTAGCCTGCCTGCCTTAGGCCTTGGAATCAGGGCGTGGGGGGATTTCTTAGATGTGGAGAGGACAGAGCTGCCTTTGCATGCAACACATGGACAGATCTGATACCCACAACCCCAGCTGCCGCGCACACATCCTGCCCCATCTCCCGCCATACGTCCCTGTGCCGGGCGCCCCTCGATGTCCTCAGTGCCACGCTGGGTGTGAGAAGTGCCTCATGGCAAGGGCAAAGTTTTCCTCAGCACTCGTGCTTGCCTCCTGACAGAGAAACAGCCTCTGTCCGCGTGGGTTCCACTTCCCACCACCAAACTACCTCAACAAACGGCGGGAGGATGTTGCGACTGACTGGGGAACAGAGGCCTGGGTCTATTTCTGATGCACTGTGGTCAAAACACTTCCTCTGTGAATGTGCCCTGCTCCAGGGGGCCGTGGGTAGGGCTGGGGGTCTACTGCAGCCGGGTTCGCCCCTCCCAGGTTCCCCCCTCCCGGATCGACCCCGCCCCGCCCCCTGTGCGCCGGGGCGCGCTCTCCCAAGAATCTCCGGAGACAAGGCCTCGCTTTGTCGCCCCCTCCCACGCCACCTGAAGGGTGCCCGAGGGGGTTTCTCACGCGGGTCCCGGAAGGGATCAGAGGGTAAGGAGGAGGCGGGGTGTTCATGGCAGCGTTAGGGAGGGTGAGTGGCAGCAGCGGGGGCACGTCTCTGAGGCTCTGGCCCCTCCACCCTCCAGCTGCCCCTTCGTTCCCAGCCCGCCGCGCCGAGACAAGAGATGAAAGCCTCCCGCTGCGGGCCGCCCGGACGAAGGCAGACGGAATCTTAAGACGGAAGGGCAAAGATCCTTCTTGGGGGTGGAGAGTGGAAGGAGGAAGACCTCGGCGAAAGGGAAGAAAGGGGCAACCCAGCCTGGAAACGCCAGGACAAAGGCTGTGAGAGAGGTGGAGCGGTCTGAAAGGATGGAGAGGGAGCTGGTCCGCGGGCGGCAGCAGTGGGGGTCCCCGACACTCTGGACGACAAAGTCCGGACGCGGGGTGAGCAAGGCTGGGCTGAAGGAAGACCTGCCCGACCTGCCAGGCGTGGTTCCCGAGCGCCCGCGGCCGCATTTCCCCGGAAGCGCACCCCACCTCACTCCACGCAGCCGCGGGGCGCGCAGCTGGCTCCGCTGGACGACTTACCGGCGGCTCCGGGACCGGGAGGGGCCGCTTCCTGCCGGGCTGGTAACCCGGTCTGAGCGGGTGGGAGGGCGGGGTCGGAAACGCCGAGATCGGGCGGGGATGCTGGGATGCGGGGCGGCCCCCGGCGTACGCCTGGAGTGCCGCGGAGTGTGGCTTCCGCGAGGGGCGCGGGGCGCCGCCGGGGCTTTATTCGCGCTTCATTAGCATCTCATTACTTCTGGATCCCCCCCACCGCCTCCAGCGGGGACAGTCCCGGGCCCGCCCACGCCTGCAGGGTGGCGCCCCAGGGCGTGGCGCTGCGGTCTCCCGGTTCCGCTCTGGGGCCTCTGTATGGGTCTGGCCTGATGGGGGCCGAGGAGTTCGAGGGTCAGGGCTCCTGGTGCTGGACCACGCACCCTCGGTCTGGGCACCTTCCCGGCGCCTGCGTGTGCAAGGCTAGCTCTTTCCCCGCGGCAAGCGAGGACCACCCGCACCACCCCCATTCCCGGCGCGGTCCCAGGTCCGCCGGCAGCCTCCCAGCGTCGGGCCGAGAGGGCGCTCGGGCTCCTCAAGAGGTTTGGAAAAGCCGGCGGGTCCGAGGGTGGCGCCGTAACGTCTGCGCTCTCCTCCCGTCTCCCACCTGGAGATCCACGGCCCGGGCGCCCCAGGATGGATCCTAGCACGGATTGCGCCGCCCTTGAGACAGGTCGGCCCCTCACCCCGGGCCAAGGGCAAAGGGCGCAGATTAAAAACCTGGAAACTCAGCAATCTGCAGCTTCCAAATGGATATGAGAAGTGAGAGGGAAGGGGATGGCCGGGCGGGTTAGACCACCACTGAGAGATGGGGAATGGGAGAGGTGTGTGAAAGAGAGACCAAGTCTTCAGTGTTCAATAATGCCTTAGAGTGAGGACCCACGGGACTGTCTGCTGAAAAGGGCTGAAGAGGCCTTTGGGATCAGCTTCGTCCTTTTCCCGATGAGGAAACAGCGCCTCAAGTGAAGGGACGCCTCCAGTCTTTCAGCTAGTTAATATTAAAAAACATCGTCTCTTTTATTGACCGTCATCCTATGAGTATTACCTCAACGTCAGTGCTTGCAAGAGTCCCATTTTACCAGAAAGTAAACTGAGTCACAGAGATTCTGTGACCTGCACACAGCAAGTGGCAGAGCTGTTTGGGGGCCCAGGTCTGTCTGGGCTCCACCACCCCCGGGTTGACTCAAAATGACATGAAAGGCTGGCATAAGCTGTGTCTCGTTTTTTTTTTTTTTTTGAATAGGAGTCTTGCTCTGTCGCCCAGGCTGGAGTGCAGTGGCGCGATCTCGGCTCACTGCAAGCTCCGCCTCCCAGGTTCACGCCATTCTCCTGGCTCAGCCTCCGGAGTAGCTGGAACTACAGGCACCCGCCACCACGCCCACCTAGTTTTTTGTATTTTTTTAGTAGAGACGGGGTTTCACCATGTTAGCCGGGATGGTCTCGATCTCCTGACCTCGTGATCCGCCCGTCTGGGCCTCCCAAAGTGCTGGGATTACAGGCTTGAGCCACCGCGCCCGGCCTAAGCTGTTTCTTGTTTAAAGGAAGTGACACTGCTACACTGGAAACACTAATAAAACCCAGTAATAAGAGGGTTGCTGTCCTTGAGATCCAGAGACCATAAAGAGCTGGGAAGCAATAGGGCTCTCCCTTTATTCTCATTTTGCATTTCATCTGAAAAATCTCTGAGACCCAGTAAGACCTGAACACTCACTGTTCCCAGCTCGAGCTGAGAAGCAGGCAGTGGGAGGAAAGCAAGGGAAATGTCTGTTCTCTGCCAGGAGAGGCGAGGGAATTCAGCCAGGTCACGCTCAGAAAATCAGGGCAGCCTCTCAGCTGGGCCCATCCTAGCTCGAGTGTGACACGTCATTTGGCTTGAAATTAATTTGCCGAATATCAGACACATCCATATTTAAATACATAGTGTAAAAACGTTCTAAAGTCCACTACAGTTGGGTTACCCTAGGCTCCACCTACCCAGGGTTGATTCAAAATGACATGTGAAAGGTTGGCATTATAGGAAGAGAAGCTATGTCTTGTTTAGAGGAGGTAACACTGTTACACTGGAAACACTAATAAAACTGAGGAATAAATAAGAGGGTTGCTGTCCTTGAGATCCAGAGACCTTAAGAGATCTAGAGTCAGTCCTGGGCTTCTAGAATAATCTCATTTTCCTTTCACTAGCAGATGGCACACAACTAGCTGTTCCACTTACTGCCTTTGCAAAGGCTCAGTGGGGTCTGGCTTGACTCAATGCCTTTTGCCAGTGTCATGTGGCTCTATGAATGACACATCATAAAATTTGTCTTTAAAAAAGATCAGAGAACAATAATGAGTTCATCAGTGCTAAAAACTGCTGACTTGGAGTTTCAACTCATGCTAATTAAATACTTAACATAGGGGCATAAAGCAGCAGGGAATACATTGTTCTGGAATCCAGAAGGTCTGGTTGGATTCCAGCTTTGCTTCACACTAGCCTAGTCTGACCTTGGATGTCACCAACCACACTTCCGTCTGCCCATCTCTAAATGGAGGCAATTTAATTACTCGGCCTCAGCCCATTTCTACTCCAAAATCCTATCATTCAATGTTGCCCTAAGAAATGAACAGACTAGAAGACCCAAACTAAGTTCCACTTAGAATTTCTTCCAAGAAAAAAAAAAAAAAAAAAACTCTATTAAAACTATTTATTGTTTAACTACAAGAGTTTCTCTCCTTAATTAGAATCTTGAGTCATGATTCAAATTATGTGTATATAGAACTAAAAATACTGGCACAATCACATTGGCCAATTCACACTGGATCAAATAAGTGGGTGGTACATGAAGTCAGCTTAAAAAGAGTCCCATTCTAAGGCTGGGCATGGTGGCTCATGCCTGTAATCCCAGCACTTTGGGAGGCTGAGGCGGGCAGATCACCTGAGGTCAGAAGTTCAAGACCTGCCTGACTAACATAGAGAAACCCCATCTCTATGAAAAATACAAAATTAGCCGGGCATAGTGGCGCATGCCTGTAATCCCAGCTACTCAGGAAGGCTGAGGCAGGAGAATCACTTGAACCCGGGAGGCAGAGGTTGCGGTGAGCTGAGATCGTGCTGTTGCACTCTAGCCTGGGCAACAAGGGCGAAACTCCATCTCAACCAACCAACCAACCAACAACAAAAACAAAAAAAAAAGAGTCCTATTGTAATGTTTTTGCAAACAGTAAAACCTAGCAGTAGCCTAGGTTAAACACCTGAGCCATGAAGACAGGATCTCCTTTTCTCTGCCCCATACCATGTTCTGTCACCTCCCAACTTCTCATCTCCTGGGCCTGGGGCCAGAAACTGGGTCCCTAGTACTGCAGGTGACATGTTTAAGTCACCCTATAATATGGCTTTGTACCTGCGGGCCAGTATCTTCAAGCAACAAACCCATGGTCCTGGGCCGGGAAGCTGTGGCTGCAGCATAGCCAGAGACAGAGACCGTGACGTAAAAATAGTGACATCTGCGCCAAAGGTGTAGAGAGTGCCATGAGAGGATGTGACAAGGTGGTTTGATTGAGGTTAGAGGACAGATGAGTAGTCACGAATCACAGTAAGGGCAGACAACTTTCAAGGCTGAGAAACTACCCGCCACCAAGCCCTCAGGCAGAAAAGAACTGACTATGTTTGGGGAACAGCAAGGAACCCACATGACTGGAAATGAGAATGGGGAAGAGAGTCCCAAGAGGAAGTTGGATTGGAGATTTTATTCTAAAGGCCAAGGGAAACTGTAGAAGGATTTTAAGCAGAGCAGAGACACGGTCATATTCATCTTAATAACTAATGCAAATCCATTCATTTAGCAAGGCACTCTGTTTGATCCTAAGCTAAGAGTACAATGGTGAGCCCAAACAGATCACCACTTCCAGTGGAGAAAGCCCAGCAGGAGGTAGTAGAAAGGATCAATCAGGCCTTTTCGGGAATCCAGGCAAGTGACATGTTGTACAGTGAGGATCAGAGAAGTGGATGGATTCAAAAGGTATTTCAAGGTGAAACTGACATAACATGGCCATGAAATTGGGTGTGGGGGTGAGGTGGGCTCCTTCAAGAATGACACTCAGCTTTCTCTCTTGGCTTGGAGTGGGTAAATCACAAATTTGGGGCCCCCATTCTTTTCTATTCTTCCTTCCAACCTTATTCCTCTGTATGCTGCTTTTTACTCAGTACCTTCCCCAGAAGTCAAAGCACAATTATGATTTCATACTGAGGTAACACAAGGACTCTACCCTGAGAGGCTGCAAAGATTAAACATACAAATAGGTTCAGAATCAGTTAAATACTTGCCCATATTTTTGTAATAAGACTGCCTTTGCCCTTCAAACACTAAGATTATAAGAAACATTTATCCAGAAGCCACTTAATCAAACTAAAATTATCTTGAGAGGTGGATTTTTAAAATGTAGTTTTGAACTTTGATTTAGTCTAAGGAAGCTTCAGTTTGACTTTTCATTTAACAAGGATAAAAATAATATGAATGAACTAAAACCAAGACCCAAACTATTCTTTTGGAAAATCATCTTTGAATTACATTTAAAGTGACATATTATGGATATTAGGAATTCAGAATAAAAGTTTTCTACCCTGACCCCTGCTCAAATTTTTTCCTTTTTCCACACTTCACACTGAATATAGTACCACTTTTCAGACTCACGTAAAAAAGCTAAGATCCCTTGCTGTTACCAAAATGTGTTTAAATTCCTACATTTTGTATTACTGAGAATGTGTGCTGAGTAAAGTGGCTTGTGTCTGTAATCCCAGCACTGAGAGGCTGAGGTGGGAGGATCACTTGAGCTCAGGAGTTTGAGACCAGCCCGGGCAATGTAGTGAGACCTCATCTGTAAAATAAATTTAAAAATTAGCTGAGCATGGTGGTGCATGCCTGTGGTCCCAGGTACTCAGGAGGCTAAGAGGCTGTAGTGAGCCATGATCATGCCACTGCACTTCAGCCTGTGACAGAGCAAGGCCCTATATAAAAAAAAAAAAAAAAAATGTAATCAAATGAGCTTTGGTTTAAAAGCTGTTGATGTACTATGTTTCAAGTTAGAATGGAATACATATATAAATACATACACACACACACTCCAGTCAACTAAAGTCTTTTGCTGCTTAATTATGCGTAAAGAATTTGAGAGCACGATAAACTATCATGACATTCCAGCTTCTTTTAGAGGTCACTCCTTGAGAGCTGCTATTTACAAAAGGAGGTAAGCAGATTTTTTACAGGTCATTCCTCTTTATCTGCTAGTTACAAAAGCAAGACAAAGAGTTTTCTTTCAATTCTTAAGAATTTAGGCTTAAGTTTAGAAACTGAAGATGAAATTTTACCTTAATGCTTATAAGGATAACAAAAATAAAACAAACCTACCCTAAACTTAAAATATCCTCAGTCAAAAATTTGAAAGAAGGGCTCACTTAACAGAGGCTCCTGTTAACTAAGACATTTTCACCTTACTAGTAACTTTTATCCAACTGGAAAATTTTGCTTAAGCTTTTTTTTTTTTTTAAATTATACTTTAAGTTCTAGGGTATATGTGCACAACGTGCAGACTTGTTACATATGTATACGTGTGCCATGTTAGTTTGCTGCACCCATCAACTTGTCATTGACATTAGGTATTTCTCGTAATGCTATCCCTCCCCCAGCCCCCGACCCTACGACAGGCCCTGGTGTGTGATGTTCCCTGCCCTGTGTTCAAGTGTTCTCACTGTTCAATTCCCATCTATGAGTGAGAACATGCAGTGTTTGGTTTTCTGTTCCTGTGTTAGTTTGCTGAGAATGATGATTTCCATCCTTTTTTATGGCTGCATAGTATTCCACGGTGTATATGTGCCACATTTTCTTATTAATTAAGCCTTAAATCAATAGTAATGAAACACTGATTATATGGTAGTTACTGAATTTCTGTAGGCCATAACTCTCACTATTATTGTTTTACATAAAAAGGTTATAATTGTATTCGGGTGGCACATGCTTATAATCCCAGCACTTTGGGAGGCCGAGGTGGGAGGACTGCTTGAGGCCAGGAGTTTGAGGCCAGCCTGGGCAATATAGTGAGACCCCGTCTCTACTTAAAAAAAAAAAAGTATGCTATAATTTCAGACACAGACCCTCAGTTTTAGTCAGAAAGTTCTATTACATTAAGCAGGTCACATTACTTAATTAGTAAGTTCTTATTAAATAAGTAATTTTTAATAATTACTTAGTAAGTTCTTATTAAATAATTTTTAATAACTTAGTAAGTAGGAAATAAATTATTTAATAATAAATAAGAAATTACTTATTTAATAAGAAAATTACCATTTTCTTTTGGTTCTATTAACCTTGGGAATAAGAAATCCAGCTTAAAGTTTTAAAAGCCTGTGCCCTAGTTCTGGTTCTACCACTTACTGTATGACATTTGGCAACAGACTTCCTCTTTGGGCTCCATGTTCTCATCTGTCTAACAGGCATAATAATTGCTCATCTCATCAGAATGTCATGAAGATTAAGATGAGACATGCTTCCAGTGGCTAAGGTGTGTCCCAGATACTGCTCCCCTCCTCACTCAGATGCCAGTTGTTAGGAGGTAAATTGTGTCCCCCTACACCAAATTCACATTGATGTCCTAATACCCAGCATCTCAGAATGGGATTGTGTTTGAAAAGATGAATAAATGAGAACATTAGTGTAGGCTGATCCCATATAACTGGTGTTCTTAAAAGAGAGTAGGACAGAGGGAAGGACATGTGAAGATACAGGCAGGGGAAGATGACTAAAGGGAGGCCTCAGAAGAAAACAACCCCACTGACACGTTGATCTTGGACCTTTCCATGTTTTCAGTCATCTAGTCTGTGATATTTGTTATGGTAGTCCTGGCAAACTAATATACTAGTCATGACCAGAGGGGACTGGCATCCTCCGGTTGTAAATCTGTGTGCCATGACATGGAAGATGTTTGAGACCCAGTAAGATATGCTACAGATTTAACAGACCTGGCTTGGCTCCTGGCCAACAGTAAGGACTCCATATTTGGAAGATATTGTTACGTTCCCATTTATGAAAACCTAGATAAGCATCTATAATGAGAATCCTAGGTAAGCATTTATAACGAGAATCTTTTTTCATTCCTCAGCATCATTTAATCTGTTGCTCATAACATTTATGACACAAGAACCAACTGTAGAGAATACAGAGTAGAGGTGAGTTTCAAGAAGCACTGGGCAAGCACTTGAATAACTGATTTTGATGGTAAGAGCTCCGGTCATCCCAAGGTCGACCCTCTACTGGGAGAAAACCAAAGATTCACCTTCAAAATGAGGTGTTTCAGGAGCCCAAAGCGTAACATTGTACTTCCTAAGAAACACACTCTGTATTTCTGTTAAAACAACTTAAAAAATTGTACACATTTAGTAGAAAATGAATTGTGAAACGCTGCACTAGCAACATCATTTCTCAAGGACACATGAGAAGTACTTTCATGTTCATGACATTTCTTTTGGGTACTCAAGTCGTTGAACTTTTTTTTTTTTTTTTTTTGAGATGGAGTCTCGCTCTGTTGCCTGGTTTGGATGCAATGGCGCGATCTCAGCTCACTGCAGCCTCCGCCTCTTGGGTTCAAGTGATTCTCCTGTCTCAGCCTCCCGAGTAGCTGGGATTACAGGTGTACACCACCATGCCTGGCTAATTTTTGTATTTTTAGTAGAGATGGGGTTTCAGCATGTTGGTCAGGCTGGCCTTGATCCTGACCTTATGATCCGCCCACCTTGGCCTCCCAAAGTGCTGGGATTACAGGCATGAGCCACCACACCCGGCGACATTAAACTTTTTTATTCAAAGGGGTAGAACGTATATTTGGGACAACGAAGGAAGCTAGATTGATAAAGCTATCATTTCCTTGTTTCTGTTTGACAGCTGGTCAAATAATTCAGGAATAGCTAGGACTAAGGCTCAAGCTAGAAACAGGTGGCCCATGCTGTCCAATGTAGCAGCCACTAGCCACATGTGCTTATCAAGCATTTGCACTGTGTCCCATGCAACAAGGAACTGGATTTTAATTTTAAATAATTTTAATATAAATTTTTAAACTGATAATTATTTCAATTCTTGAAAAAAACTTGTCTGTAGCTACTTGACATGAGAATCTGTTTTCATCTGTAAGTTGTATGAAATCTAAATACAGATCAAGTATGTTCAATGAACATTAGCATCCAAATTGAGATGTGCAGAAAGTGTAAAATACACACCGGATTTTGAAAGCTTAGTATGAAAAAGAGAATGTAAAATGTCTCACTAATACATTTTTACATATTTGGCAAACGTTGGATTACATACACTTTTATTAAAATTTTCACCTGCTTTTTATGTTTTTAAATGTGGCTACTAGAACATTTAAAGTGACCTATGTTGTTCATGTTATAGTTCTCTTAGTGTAGAGGTAGACTGTTATAGAACCAGTGAAACTTGACTTACAAAGAGCTATGTAACCATATGTTCTGAATAATCACTTAGCTATCCAGAGTGAGTAAAAATTCACTTACTTAAATATTTAATTCCCTGGAGAAAATGTGGATTGGTAGGCTTTGAAAAGCTGGCAAAAACTTTGTGTTTTAAGAATAAAATTAAACAGTTTAAATGAGAACCTGAAATAATACTTAGGGCTTAACATTGTTTGCAAAAAATTGTTATCTTTGCTCTAGTCAGGCCTGATTCAAGATTCGTTTAGTTGATACATATAAGATATACATCATTTTGGAAATTTTGTGAATTAGATATAATATAGATTAGCAAATATGCAATCAAAATATTTTATCTTCTCTCAAACCTGAAAAATTCTCTATTACTCTAATCTCCAAATAACTTATTTAATTTAGGTAGATATCAAGGATATCTAAAACAAAACAATTGATGGAAAGGCTGTATTAATTTTAGAGTAGATTACCCCCTACTCTCCATCAGCATTACTAATTTAGACATACTAGTGCCCACCTTCTTTTCTCAAAAATTCCCTACCAGCTTACAAGAAAGTGGTAAAAGAATTCAATATGCTTAGCTTGAAAACTTAACCCAAACATAATTTAATCTTATCATGATGATTTAAAAATCACACAATTACAGACACATGCTGGCTACAAAGTCTCTGAGGCTCAAAGTTACTTTTAAGATTAGAAGATTAGCTGGGTGTGGTGGTACATCCTTATAGTCCTAGCTACTAGGAGGCTGAGGTGGGAGGGCTGCTTGAGCCCAGGAATTCGAGGTTACAGTGAGCAATGATTGTGCCACTACACTCTGGCCTGGGTGATAGAGTGAGACCCCGTCTCTAAAAAGGAAAAGATTAGGAAAAGATACTCACTTTGTGGCACCTGCAATAAAAAATTATAATAAGCTTCCATCTCCAGAAAGTTATCAGACACAAGACAGATCAACATTTTCAGGAGATCAGTTAGAATTCAGTAGAGTACATATAAGATTTAAATTACACTGAATAAAATTTTATGTTCCAGGATAGTGAAGAAAAGCTTTACCTTCATGAAAATCAAGTCTCATTCTGACAAAAATTCAGAATTTAGGGTGAATGTCGTGATCCAATTTTGTATTTTAAACTTAATTAAACTTTTGATAGCTTGCTGTTAAAAAATATGTAAATTTATGTTTCTCAGAAAAGATACATTCAGAATTTTAAAAAAAATCCTATACTTTTGGCTAGCTTGTTACATGAATTTTGAGTTAAAACACTGAGTTTATGAGTTTGAATCTTCCTGAAGTGTAACACCATAAGCCCACTGTACTGCACAAAGATGAAACGTTGAGGGTTACTTTGTCTTAGGGGACTGGAAGTTATTAAAAGGGCAAATTCTCCACACATTGTGATCTGTCATATTTAGCCCTGACTTGTCTTGTGGTAACAACTGCGTTGCCTGAGAAAAATAAGAAAATAGAACAAACCATTCTGCCCAGTTCAACCAAAATATGACTCCCTTTGTCCTAGAAAATAAAAGAACGTAACTGGGGAGGTTGGCAAGACCATAACCTGTGGCTGTGAACTTATTTAAACCTTACAGAAAAACTGAAATCAATGCCCCCAAAGAAAAATTACCTGAGTCTTCAGGACACGTTACAGATGAAAATGAAAACCATTCAACAATATTGAAATGCTCAATCCAAATCAGTACCTTAGACAAGACATACACACACCTTGCTACCTGGATGGAGAGCATTATAAACATCAGTTAGTCATCACAGCTCTCACAGAAGGATCTGCAAGTTGATGGTATGGAGAGCCTGACTTCAAGCGTTCAAAATCCAGTCAGAGCTGGCTTATGAGAAGAGCCCGATCAAGCAGTCAAACATGTTTACAGGTCAGCTCTGATCCTGGCCAAGCGGCGTTGGCTGGGGCACGTGATGAGTGGGTGGTAGCGGATCAGACTCCTGTGTCAACTGCAGGTGCTGAGCTGGATCTGAAGTATTTGTAGCTAAATGGAGCTCCTCTGTTTGCCCCTGATGGGCATGAAGATGTTCCAGTGTTTCCTTGGACAGAGTGATCACGTGCACTGGCTCTGTCTGTGAGGGCCCCATCTGGCTTTCAATCATATTGAGGCTCTGAATGTGTTCTGTTTGCTCCTGTTGAGCCGAAATAATTAAATTCTGTAGTTGCTCTGGTTGCTGCGTGAGCAAGGTAAGATTAGCAGCCTGGTCTGCAGTCATGTTCTGGGAACTCTCGGCAGTCACGATGCTGATTCCCTGGCTAGGACCGGGCATGAAATTGATGTTATGTACAGAATCAGTTACAAGAAGCTGAATTTCCTGCTCTCCCGAGGTAGAGAGTTGATAGGGCTGTAGTTGAAGAATATTCCTGACCTCTTCTGTGTTACTATTGCCAGAAATGCTGCTGGCATCTGACACATGCTTCTCCTTGCTGTGAATTTTCAAGTGAGCCTTCAAGTTGTCTACACGAGCAAACTGTAAGTTACACTCAGGGCAGGAGAAAGGCTTCTTGCCGGTGTGCAGAATGCAGTGTCTCCTTTTGGCACTGGAGTCAGAGAAGGATTTGCCACAAATGCCACATGAGTATGGCTTTTCTCCTCTATGAGAAAATAAACATTTTATTTTCAAAATGGAAATACCTACTTACTACTTCCTGATTATTTAGGGGGAAGCAATCAAGAGTAGTGGAAAATTAACTAGACTGCAAGTCACAAGTCATGGGTTCAGCTAGTAACTCAAGGACTTGGAGCAAGTCTCACTTCCATGGGCAGTTTCTAACTGAAAGTAGGGTGGGGGTGGTGCCTGAGGAAGGGTGGCAGATGGGGCACGGCTAGATATGATAAAATTTTATGATTCCACAGTATGTATTTCAGATAAGAAAAGACAGTAAATATTTATACATGAAACATATAGTTCTCTTTTGTTTTGTCTTAGTTTTCACAGCCAGTTTTTAGACTCTAATGGCCCAATAAGTACCTATGATTGATGTCAATTTAAAAAAATTTAAGCTTCCTCTAATTATTTGTGATGCTGTTAGAAGAACTTCTAAGTCCAACCTCGGGATAACTGTGTAAACAAAAACATTTATTCAAAAAACATCAAATATAATACTTATTTTTGATCAAAGATTTAAATTTTGGACCAATCCCTAACCCCAGTCAAAACTTAATAAATGAAATCAGTAATGTATACTTTTACTGGCCAGAATCAGCATTCCTTTTTACCTAGGTGAGGAATTTCATTATTGAAAAGATAAAACAAAATAGACCAGGCGCAGTGGCTCACACCTGTAGTCCCAATACTTTGGGAGGCCCAGGCAGGCAGATCACTTAAGGTCAGGAGTCTGAGCCCAGCCTGGTCAACATGGTGAAATCCAGTCTCTACCAAAAAATACAAAAAACTAGCTGTGTGTGGTGTCCCAGCTACTCCGGAGGCCGAGGTGGGAGAATCGCCTGAACTCCCACCTGCACTCCACTCACGCCACTGCACTCTAGCCTGGGCAACAGCAAGACCCTGTCTCAAAACAAACGAACAAAACAGAACAAAGCCAAAGTAATAAAACACACACAAAATTCTGCCAGAGTAACAACTGGGAGAAAACTACATAGGTAACACATGTCATCTCACTGAACATCAGAACTAAATGAGGCCTGCATGTGAGAAAAATATCTGCAAAACTTTACCGATGGATTCTGATGTGGGTCTGAAGAGAACTCTTTGCTGTGAAAGATTTGCCACAGATTTCACAAGTAAATGGCTTCTCACCTAAAAAAAAAAAAAAAAAATTAACAATATACATTCAGCATAAGACAAAATCAAAAAAACACTTCGGTTTCACAATATAAACAGAACAAAGGCAATCCCTTCCATAAGCGTAAATGAATGATGCACTCACTAAATATCTACTCTGTAACTAACCTAAGTGTGTGCCGAGTGCCAAGAACATACACAGAAATCCTAAGGCATGGTTCTCTTAAAAACCTGAAAACTGCAACAAGGAAGTGAGTTACACCCTATTTACTCCTGTTTTCTCCCCTTAGATACTACAGCCCCTATGCTCTCCTGCCTTATGGCTTAGCTAGGTAGCCCACTTGACCCTGAAAGGACTCCTGTGTGCTAGGGTGAGTTATGTATTATTGATGTTTATATCAACCTTCTAAATATATCCAGAATCTGACTCCACTGCTCCTCTCTGGTCCACACCACCACCATCTCTTGCCTCCTATGGGGTCTCCGTTTCTGCTCTTGCTTCCCTGCCATAAACTATCAATGTGGCCACCAGAGTGAGCCTTGATGCAGTCAGGTCATTCTATGCTCGGGCTGCAAATGTTCTGATGATTTCCCACCCCAAGATAAAATCCAAAGTTCTTGGCCTACAAGCAATCATAGATCTGTACCCTGAAAACCCTACTCCTCACCCCAAACTTCCCTGATCTCATCTCAGGGTGTCTCCCAGCATGGCTCACTCTCCTTCAAGTCTCTGTTCACATGTTATTTTATCCGTGAGGCTCCATCACCACCGGGAACACTACAAACCTTGCCACACACTCCTTAGTCCAATTCTCCAATTTAGTTTTTCCATAATGCTACTGCTGCCTCATATAATGTATAAGTTATTTATTATCCATTTCTCCCTTTTTAAGATAACTTGTGGGTACGTCCGCTCCTAGTACCCCAATGCCAAGAATCTGGCCTGGCATGCCGTTTCAGAAATCCCTGCTGAATGAATTTCATGGCAGTGGCACACCTGAGATGCTATAACTGCTCCAGAACCCACCAGACTTCACTAACACCAGCAAGTGCTTATTCAGTGTGTTTGCATGCTGAACATACAATGACAGACCGTTCATGATCCCCAGAAACAAAATTAAGTAATCCTAATGCAGGCAAGAAAACTAAACTGGAAAAAAAGAAAAAAAAAAAAAGCAAGCAGCAAAATACACTTAACTGGAGAACAGGAGAACAGCAAAGGATAAGTACAATTTGAAATGGAAGATGGTCAGTGATCTTCCCTTTCACAACATCTACTGGAAAATTCAGGCAAGACATTTCTCCACGCTCCACTGAGGCAGAGGACAGTGGTAACAACTTGGATGAATCTGCATCTTTGCATCATGAACTCTTACCACTCCAAAGATTAAAACCGGGCCACTGCCATAATCTGTCTATAGCTTTCTACATCAGAGCGGGCCTTCTCTGATCTTGGTTGGTTTTCTCCCTCTCCAGATTCAAAGACTGAGTACCTGCTGTGTGCTTGTGAGTGTAAAATTCTTGTTGCAGTTTTCAGGTTTTTAAGAGAAAGAACAACAACGATCATCCATAACACCATTAACTATGCCACTTAGCTCCAGCTGAGTTTGTATTTCAGAAAGTCTGTCTGATGGCCAATGTTTTTTGAGGGTGTTTAAAATAATGGAAATTCTTTGCAGGAGCAACATCCTGTGGTGGAAGCTCTTTGAGGGAGTGAGCAGGACAGTAGGAAGGCAAATTTCCCTAGCTAAGGTGAATCTGCAAGGGGCCTTCCCACTTAGTGGTTTCTGATCTGTTCCCCTGTGTACAGTTCTACCACCTTCAATGGAGATGCCCATTCCTTACATTTATTTAGTTCTCAAACACTGATAGATCATCAATAAAGTACACAGCTAAGAAACAGAAAAGAAACTTTTCTAATCTACTTGAGAAGATGCATGAACTAATTAACATAGGGCTGTGCTTCACTGAACATTAAAACAAGTGGCGTCAACAATACTGAGTGCAGACAGGGTGCTGGACGGGGTGGGCAGGATCTGGCTAGACTGGAAAGAAGCCTGGGCCAGGGTACTAGTCTAAATAGTATGAGCAGAAGCTGGTGTCAGAAATGACCACACGGTGTGCACCAGGAGCGGCAAGGATCACTCTCAGGAGCCACGAGACCAAGGCACCAAGAGCTATGAATTTCAGGCAGGGGACCTGTGGAGCCTCTGGAAGTTTTTAGCAGAATGACATGCTGAAAGTACTAAGAAAATACACCTGTGAATGCTGAGGAGGGTGGGCTGGAGGCAGGAGGACCTCTAACAGGCTATGCACAAGGCCTGGACCAGGAGGTGGCAGGAGGCAGATGGAGAAGGAGGATAAGGTACTAGGACAGGGCCTGCGGCATGGGGCCGGAAAGACGTGTGTTACAAGAGGATCAGACAATAGTGATTAAAGGAAAAGGCAGAGACAGGAGTGTGACGAAAGGTCCCACACAGGGTGACGTCAACAGAAGTACTGAAACAGCTCCAGGGTGTACTTCCAGACCCTCTTCTCAGCAGTTACTTCACCGATCCCAGCCCTACCCTTCCCCAATGACTTAAATCCTGGACCCCACTCCAGATAGTATCGATGACTCACTGCTTATTGGCATCACAGCTGGATTTCCCATCCCCACCTGCTGAAACCCAGAATAACTCTCTTGGTTGATGACAACATCACCCAGCCCCTGCCCAGCCAGGCACAACAATCACAGTGACACCTCCCATTCCCTCAGCTGTCATGTTCACCTGGCAGTCCAGTTCTGTCTGTCTAGACCCCTCAGCATCCTGCCTCCCACTGTGGACCACAGCTTTGTTTTTCTTTAAAAATTACTGTGTTCATTGTAAAAGAACCAAATATTGAAAATGCAAAGAATATTAAAACTGCTCCACTATTCTCATCCCTTGAGACAACCAGTTAACAATGGCGAGTATCTTTACAGACAAATCTGTTTATTTGCGGTCTTACTGTGTGAGGTCATCCAGTGCATGCCATTTGTCACATCAGTAAAGCCACACTGCCATTTTAAAAGCCTGTGCTGTGTACCATTGTGTATACTGCCCCAAATTTACCTACCTAATCCCCTCCGGGGACATTTAGGTGGCTGTTAAGCTTGTTAAGTTATAAACAATGCTGCTTATGATGAATATCCTTAGGCAAACATCTTTTCACAATTGTGTGGTTTATGTTTTGGTAAAGATTGCAAAACTTCCTTCCAGAGGGTTCCCAAATTATATTCCCACCAACAATAAATAAAGATGTGCATTTCCTCAAGTACTTGCCAATCTTGGCAAAAAAGGGACACACGTCCGTAACTGTGGATAGCATGGTTCCACACCTGTGTACTTGGCATTCCTATGTGGTCTTCGCCGTTTCCCGTCCCGTGGTCACATCTCGGCTGTGGCTCTGACCACGCCATACAGTTTCATAATAGATAGCAAGTAGACTCTGCAAGGGTATGCTATGGTGAGGGGCCCCCAGGTCTCAGGAATATGGGAAGACCCCCAGGTCTCAATGTTAATGGATGGTCTCAACACACAGTTGAGGAGATTTGGGAAGCTTCAACTTCAAGCCACAATGAGGCTGTGAACAGAACTGTGACTTACTGAACTTTATCATTTGTTCCCAGGCAGGGCCATCTATCTGTGAGTAGGAGCCCTCAGAGCAGAATCAGTGTTCACGGAACACCATCCAGGAACAGGGACACTGGCGGGGTGGGACTGTGCTGTGGGGTCAGAGGTCACTCACCAGGCTTCTCTGTGGCCTGGGCTAATTCCCTTGACTTGATCCCAGCTCACCATGCAATCTTCTGATCACTAACTTGGCTTTCAGGTACACTAATGTGAGGAAGGAGGTGCTGTGGGCAACAGAAAGGTGTATTCCCTTTGTTGAGTTGATATATTCTCTGGTTTATCAGTCTTGTGACTCACTTGGCTTGACTGGGTCCCTGTAAACCTGACCAGCGCCAGGTACGAGGACAAGATGTGAGCAGGAGGGCCTGAGATGTGGTGACCCGGCAAGTACTGCTTGTCTGCCTGATACTCTGCCTCCAGTCAAAATGTGTCCATCTCCCCTCACTGGGGATGCTCTCCCAGGAAAGAGAACATCTCTAATTTGCCCTTGACTTCTCCAGTGCTTGGTGCAGGACATCTAACCCAGAGACAGTGTGTGCCTAAACATCTAAGAGATGAATGACGGATCATCTCTGAGATGAGGTCTTGGTTTCCAACTGAGCATGGCCCTGAGAGCAGGACTGGCACTTCTCACCCTGGCTGCGCTCAATGCCCAGGGAGCAGCGAAATGGCACACCAATGCCCTTCACCAACATTGAAGCAGATTCCCCACACTGATGTAGGAACAGATGGGTCATAGCCGCTCTTGAAGAGCCCTGATTTTTTGAGAGGTTCAATTTATTTTCATATTTCTAAGTCATGCAAACCACTTTACAGAGGCCCATCTATCTCCTTTTTAACTCATCACACATCTTCCACTTTCTGTTCTGCTTCTCAAAGTTGACAGGTTGAGAAAAGTTTGCTGGAATTATAGGGGGGAGGTCTTCTGTTCCTTTTCATCCCCACTTCAAGTCCTACTGCTACTCACAAAGACCAGAAACCTCACTCTCCCTTATACTCAGACAACAAAACCAAGGGGAAGTGTCTCCTCTGGCACTGTTCAGCATGACCAAGCCAGCTCCACCCTCCTCCACCATCGCTGTCTCCCTAGGGAGATTAGCACAGCACCATATACTATTTGCAGGCACATGTGTACGTGTGGAAATCCAGAGCTCTGGCTGCATCTCTTCCCTGAACTCTCCAGACCTAGAAATCTAATGATCTACCCCACACCTGCACATGGATGTCAAATAGACACCAACCAGTCCACAATGTAACTCCTGATCTGTTCTTCTTAGTCCTCCCCAGTTTTTCCTCCTTCCAGTGGCTTTTGCCTCCTCCTTCAACTCCCACATCCAATCAGGAGCGAATCACATGGATTCTTCCTTGGAACACATCCAGAACTGGACCACCTGACACCACCTCTGCTGCTACCGTGCTGTTCCAAGCCCAGCTACCGCACAGCCTCCTAATGGGCCTCTCTGCCTCCACCCTGGCCTCGCCCCCGCCCCCCACAGGGCGGCTAGAGTGACCCTATTACAACCCTAAGGTATGCCACGTCACTCATCTCATTAAAGCCACCTCCCTCAGAATAAAATCCAGTCTTTATTGTGGTCTTCAAAGTACTTCAGCCCGAATGTACTCTACAATTGTTGAGGGGTACTTTAAAAAACACCAATTCCCAGGCTCCACCCAAGTGAAGTCAATCAGAATCTTGGAGGTTGGGACAAGGCTTTTTTAACACCTCCCCAGGTGGTTAAAAAGCATGCAGCTAAACTGAGAACATCCACCTACACTAGGACTTCCTACTCCCAGCTCTCGGGTCGCCTCGGTGCTCCTCCCGGCATGTCTCCAGCATGTCAAAAACATTCCTGCCCGCGGGCCCTGTGCCTAGGGCTTCCCCTGCCTAGAATGCTCTCTCCTGGGCATCCTCAATGGCTGGCTGGCTCAGTGCCCCACTGCATTCTCATCTCCATCCAAGACGCCACCTCATCTGTGAGACCTTCCCAAACCAGTCTGCACATAAAAGGGCAGCTCTCCTTCCCACACTTTGCCCCCTTACCTTGCATTTTATTACTCAACGCACTCACAACACCTAATGTGTTATACACTTGTTTGTACTCTGTCTTCCCTACTGAATGTCGGCCCCTTAAGACAGGGGCCTGTCCATCTCATTCACTGCTGTATCCTCAAAGCCTAAAACAGTGTCTGGTTCCCAGTAAGTACTCAGTAAATGTGTTAAAATCCATATCCTATGAGGCGTTTACTGAATTTAAGAAGAAAAACTTGTATTTAAATAACAATGTCCAGGCCAGGCACAGTGGCTCACGTCTGTAATCCTAGCGCTTTGGGAGGGTGGATCACTGGAGGCCAGGAGTTCGGGTGAGACCAGCCTGGCCAACATGCCAAAGCCCTGTCTCTACTGAAAAAAAAAACCAAAAATCAGCTGGATGTGGTGGTGCACACCTGTAGTCCCAGCTACTCGGGAGGCTGAGACAGGAGAATTGCTTGAACCCAGCAGGCGGAGGTTACAGTGAGCCGAGATTGCACCATTGCACTACAACCTGGGCAACAGAGTGAGACAGTGACACCAAAAAAAAAAAAAAAAAAGTCCAAAGCACCATAAATCAATTTGCTATT
The DNA here is from genome assembly GCF_000951035.1 of Colobus angolensis palliatus. Lineage (NCBI taxonomy): Eukaryota > Metazoa > Chordata > Mammalia > Primates > Cercopithecidae > Colobus > Colobus angolensis. Next base: position 6,897,284 of record NW_012116821.1, on the reverse strand, counting down.
TAGATAATTCCAGTAGACAACAGAATTATTAAATAACCTGTAATGGCAAGTTTTTCTTAGAAAATCTGATAGACTTATTTTTAACACATGTTCTTTGCCAAAAGGTATAAAAGATCCAATTTTCTGATCTTACATAAAAAAACTGACCTGCCCTAATCAATGCTGCCTCCTCGTCATCTCTGAAACTGATTTTTCTGGAGGCTGTGCTGCTTAAGCTTAAGTGTTGGTTTTAGGGGAGAAAGTGGAAAAATTCTCAGTGTCTATGCTACATTTGTGTCTGTTACATTTGGCTACCTTTTCTAAAAAAAATTACCTTGGGCCGGGCGTGGTGGCTCACGCCTGTAATCCCAGCACTTTGGGAGACCAAGGTGGGCGGATTACAAGGTCAAGAGATTGAGACCATCCTGGCCAACATGGTGAAACCCTGTCTCTACTAAAAATACAAAAAAAAATCAGCTGGGCATGGTGGCACACACCTATAGTCCCAAGTACTAGGGAGGCTGAGGCAGGAGAATCACTTGAATCTGGGAGGCAGAGGTTGCAGTGAGCCAAGATGGCACCACTGCACTCCACCCTGGCAAGAGAGCAAGACTGTCTCAAAAAAAAAAAAAAAAAAATTATCTTGCTGGGCATGGTGGCTCATGCTTGTCATCTAGCATTTTGGGAGGCTCAGACAGGGGGACTGCTTGAGCTCAGGAGCTCAAGACCAGTCTGGGCAACATAGTGGGACCCATCTCTACAAAAAACTAAAAAATAACAAATTAGGTAGGTGTGGTGGTGTGCACCTGTGGTCCCAGCTACTCAGAAGGCTGAGGTGGGAGGATCACCTCAGCCCAGGAGGTCGAGGCTGTGGTAAGCTGTGATCGTGCCACTGCACTCTAGCCTGGATGACAGTGTGAGCCCTTATCTAAAAAAAAAAAAAAAAAAAGTCTTGCTATCATCTTCAATGCTGAAGTAAATTAAGAGTGAAGCACAGAACCAGACTCAGACTCACTATTGTGTGGTATTAAATGAATTGTGACATAGGAACAGCACTCAGTAAGTGATTTCCGTTTTGCTCATCTACAAGAGATGTGATTTCCCCAAAGACAGTGTTGACAACATTCTGCCTTCAACTTTTAACTTATCTTCTTCCACAACTCCCATCCAATTTATAATAAACGTTTCCAAACACAGGCTGGGCAGGGCACTCACAGAAAGAACTTCATTCTTCACTCTCCCGAAACAGCCCGTGTACCGGGGGAACCGAGATGGAGTTTTACCTGTGTGTGTTCGCAGATGTTTCTTCAGCTGAGACACATCCATGAATTTGCGATGGCAGTCTTTGCATTCCGGTAATGAGTGTCCTTGTCGCAACAATAAAAAAAGTGTCAGTGCATATATGCTCTCCCTGCATTTTCTTCAGTGATTTGTGTTAAAGCACTTCCCTGAAAAATAATCACCTTAAATATAGTACTTTAACAACGAAAATTATTTTATTAATTTGGTAACAGTTAATATTTTCCTCAGCACCTCAACTCACTGCCTCCTCCGAGAGAGCTAGGATCCTTCCAATTCTAAATGTAGTCTCTCCTTTTCTCCTCAAAGTATTGGTGTGACTGAGGCCACAAATGACCTCAAATGACACTTGTAACCCACATTCATTTCTTATCAGTTGGCAGGAAAGAAAAAGGACAACAGGTAGAACCAGGGGAGAGAAAGCCTGGGCTGACAGCCGCGGGGTGATGATGTCTCTGCCTAGGCACCACTAACAACCATTCACTGAAGCTCCCTTGGGCAAGTGGCACTTCTGAAAGATGCCAATTCTGTAGGGTTTCTGTGTGTGGCATCAAAACTGTAGTATACAAATAAAATATAATTCACATGGTGGCAGACAATAACATAAAAACATGTAATTTAGACTCTCAAGGCACTTTTCCCTAAATACCCATTTATCACCTACAATACGAACCTAACGTTTCAGAAACAATTTTTATTTGCATTTCTTTCCCCCCAATCTAAATGTTCTCACTTTACCATACCTGTATGAACTCGGTAATGGCTCTTTAGTTGTCTGTTCTGGCTGAAATATTTTCCACATTGATCACAGGTAAAAGACTTCTGTCCTGCCAAAAAAACCAAAACACTAAAACTTGCAAAAAACTATAAAGAACTGGAATGCTCACTAATAAGGTAAATACTACAGTGGGTCCAGGTCCCCATTTTCTACAAATGATACAAGTGACCTGTTTACAAACCCAGAAGCCTTCAATGTACCACAGAAACATAAATGTGCAAAGATATGTAAGGCAATAGGGAGTAGTGGAGACTGGGGTAGAACTGGAGAATTTAAGTTTCCCCCAAAGGCGTTCAAAGTAAAATAATTCTAAACTTTGGTAGTTTAATAAAACATGCTTGCACACCAAACTCCAGCAGCCAGTTTATAAGCTCTAGTTTAAGGATCAGTGCAGAACTCTAAACTGCACTCAGACAGATGCAAACTCCTGTCTTTCAATAACCCCACGTTGGAAATGATACTGGGCTGAGAAAACACCATTTAGGTGTTGGTAATGCCCACCCTGGGGAATGGGAATCTGGTGACAGCTGGCCCTCTGGGCAAGTCCCACTACCTGAGTGCAGGCTCATGTGCTCCAGCAGTGAGTGCTTGGTGGTCAGAGCCTTGCTGCACACAGTGCAGGTGTACGGTCGCTCGCCTGTGTGCATCCTGGTGTGGACCTGCAGCGAGTGCTTCTGGGCAAAGCCTTTTCCACACTCATTACATTTGAAAGGCCGCTCCCCTGGAAGAAGAGCCCCAGAAGCATGGTGTAAGTAAGAATCCACACATTCTTGTCTCTCCTAAATTAAAATAACAATAAAGGATTTTTCTTAAAAGGCACACATCCAAAAGGCCAACAACGAACACAAGAGACATCAACAATAAAATTTTGGAAGCTGGAACAGATAAATCTGAAGCCAGCCGTGGGTAGCACTAATATAAACTATATATATATATGTATTTTTTGGTAACAGGGTCTCACTCTATTATCCAGGCTGGAGTGCAGTGGCATTACCATAGCTCACTATAGCCTCAGCCTCCTGGCAACAAATGATCGTCCCACCTCAGCCTCCTGAGTAGCTGGGATACAGGCATGTGCCACCACCACACCCAGCTAATTTTTTAATTGTAATTTTAAATTTTTTTTTAGAGATGAGATCTCACTATGTTGCCCAGGCAGGTCTCCAACTCCTGGGCTCAAGCAATCTTCCTGCCTCAGCCTCCCTAACTGCTGGCATTATAGGCATGAGCCACCACACCCAGCCCAATACAACCTAATTTTTAAGACACAGTCTCCAAAAGGCTCAGGAATTGGTGGCACCTGCTATCTCTGGAAAGAGGCGTGAGGGAGGGTAAATGAAAGTCTGTTTCAAAGGTACTTAGACCCCTGATCAAATCTTCCATTCTACACAGCCTGGAGACTGTCCCTCTTCCCAAAAGAGGATGGAGTGTTCTCTGAGGAGGGTTAAGAAAAAGGGGTCTCTGGATTAGGAGTTTCTAGGCACAGTTGAGTTGGGATCACCACAGGGAGAGTAAGTCAACATTTCCATCTGGGATGATGAGACTCCCCCACTCCTTCTTCCCTCTCCTGCTCTAGCCACAGGCGGGCAGCCAGGCCTAATGCCTCCAAGTGGGAGAGTAGAAGCGTCTTCCACTGGACCGTGATAGGTCCAAGGTAAGAGAGCAAAGATGTGGAAGCCTGGCACCAGCAAGGACATGGGGCACAGCCACACCACCTCCAGTGAGGTTATGACAGGCCTGCATAACAACTGTTTCAGTACTGACTGAGTGGATAAGTTAAATATTAAAAGCCAGTGCCTTTAAACAAAGGCTGGAATGTAACAAAAGCCCACCAAGAGTTTTGCCTAGGCTTCTCCTGGGCCTTAAAGCATGACAAAATAACAAAGGCTTTTTTTTTTTTTTTTTTTGAGGCGGAGTCTCGCCCTGTCGCCCGGACTGGAGTGCAGTGGCCGGATCTCAGCTCACTGCAAGCTCCGCCTCCCGGGTTTATGCCATTCTCCTGCCTCAGCCTCCGGAGTAGCTGG
>NW_012116821.1:6887643-6893099 GCF_000951035.1 Colobus angolensis palliatus | reverse complement strand
GCCAGGATGGTCTCGATCTCCTGACCTTGTGATCCGCCCGTCTCGGCCTCCCAAAGTGCTGGGATTACAGGCTTGAGCCACCGCGCCCGGCCATAACAAAGGAATTCTTAACAGGACCCATTTAGGATTAAAGAAGTTTTATTGGGGATCTGAAGAACTCCCCAAACCTCCTTGATTTAGCAGAAGATAAGGGTAATCACTCCAGCACCTAGACCCATTTAGATTAAGTAAACTTACTGAGGCTCCAGAAGAAGGTCTTTGGGACGCAGACCTTAGTTACAGATTAAAAGAAGTTAATCACCTGTGTCTTTAGAGGAATGCACACTTACCTGTAGACATACAGCTCAGGAGGTATATAAGCTCTGAAAAACTTCGCAATTTTGAGTTGGTCTGGCGATAACTTCCAGGCCTTCTCCCTTTAACCGGTTACAGAAATAAAACCTCTCTTCCTCCCCAGTTCATCTGCATCTCGTTACTGGCCACGAGAAATAGCAGCCTGACCCTCAGTGTGGTCTGGGAACAAGGTCACAGTTTTACAGGCTCTCTCATACAAAAAAATTAGCCAGGCACGGTGGTGCGTGCCTGTAATCCCAGCTACTTGGGAGGCTGAGGCAGGAGAACCACTCGAACTCGGGAGGCAGAGGTTGCTGCACTGATTGGAGATCACGCCACTGCACTCCAGCCTGGGCAACAGAGTAAGAAATAAAATACAGGCTCTCTCCACACACGCAGCATTGCCAGTAGCTTTTAGCAACCCACTCTTACATATGATTAAATATGATTTTTAAACAACCACCAGGCACTCAAGGAAAGCCTTTTGTAGTAGTGACAGAGAAACAAGAAGGAAAAAAAAAAAAGCAACTTGCCTCCAGTGAGGAAAATGTTGTTATCATTAACATGCTCACAGAAGTAAGATATTACATTGTGAAATAAAAAGATCATTCACGGCCGGGCGCGGTGGCTCAGGCCTGTGATCCCAGCACTTTGGGAGGCTGAGACGGGTGGATCATGAGGTCAGGAGATCGAGAACATCCTGGCTAACACGGTGAAATCCCGTCTCTACTAAAAATACAAAAAATTAGCCGGGCGTGGTGGCGGGTGCCTGTAGTCCCAGCTACTCGGGAGGCTGAGGCAGGAGAACGCCCCGCGAACCTGGGAGGCGGAGCTTGCAGTGAGCTGAGATCTGGCCACTGCACTCCAGCCTGGGCAACAGAGCGAGACTCCATCTCAAAAAAAAAAAAAAAAAGATCATTCACATTAAAACATTTAGAAAACAAAAAGCTCCTAAAGGGGGAAAAAAAATAAGAGTCGAAACAGAAAACCTCAAAGGGCTGAAAAACAAAGTGGAAATCCCCCAGAAGGAAGGGCCAAAAACAATGGAAAATACAGGAGAAAATAAAGTTAGAACAGAGGAAACACAGGAGGGAAATCATCTATGAAATAACTCAAGATTTTCCGGAACTGAAAGACAGTTTCCAAACCTTGTGAATCTACCTGGTATCTACCCAGATGGAAGAAAACAGATCCATACTAATGTGATGGGCTGCAAAATTCAGAATACACGTGCTGCCTGAATTATGACGGGACTACGTCTCAACAAACCCATCACACTGAAAATATCATAAGGAAAAATGCACTTAATACAGAGTACTGTATGAATGCCCCAAATGCAGAGTACTGGTCACTTACCCAGGTGACCGTGTGGCCCAGCAGGGCATGCGAGGATCATACTGAATATTACTAGCCCAGGAAAAGATTAAAACTCAAAATTCAAAGTACAGTTTCTGTTGAATGTGTACTGCTTTCACACCATCGTAAAGTTGAAAAACTGAACCACTATGAGTCGGGGACTGTCTGTACTGGGAACATAAGGGAAGATCGATCCTACATGCTTTTTCTTAAGTCTTGTATAATGATTTAACTCCAAACTATGTCCCTATAAATCTTTGATAAAAACAGCCAGCTGGGCACAGTGGCGCACGCCTGTAATCCCAGTACTTTGGGAGGCCAAGGCAGGCAGATCACGAGGTCAGGTGTTCGAGACCAGCCTGACTAACATGGCGAAACCCCGTCTCTACTAAAAATACAAAAAAATTAGCTGGGTGTGGTGGTGTGTGCCTGTAATCCCAGATACTCAGGAGGCTGAGGCAGGAGAATCGCTTGAACTCGGGAGGCGGAGGTTGTGGTGAGCTAGATCGCGCCACTGCACCCTAGCCTGGGCGACAGAGCGAGAATCCATCTCAAAAAAAAAGCCAAAATATAACCCATTACAGTTCAACAAACATTTCTCAAGTATCTACTTTTTTCAAAGTACCAGAATTCAAGGTCTTCAACCTATTTGTAGCTAAAGTCTTTAGGCAGCTTTTAAAAGCACCAAGGTTCCAGACAAATCAGAAGCTCTGGGGTTGAGGCCTAGGCACTGGTAGTTTTAGAAGCTCCCTAAGTGATTCTAATTTGCAGGCTGAGCACCACAGCACCAGATGCTGCTGGATCACAGGAGAAGACTTAAGCGCCAGTCCCTATACTTCAGCTTACAATTAAGTTGAAGGATGTACAAGTGGCAACAACAATCTGACCCAAAGCAGAGTGGGCTTTAAGCACCTGAAAGGGCTCAAAGAAGGAAGGGATTTCTCGCTAGGACTGTAGTGTCCAATATGGTAGCCACTAGCCACATGTGGTTATTCAAATTTAAATGAATTAAAATAAAATTAAAAATTCAGTTTCTCAGTCATGCTAGCCACAGTTCAAGTGCTCAAAAACCACATGTGGTTACTGGCCACCATATTGGACAGCGCAGATGTAGGAACATTTCCATCATCACAGGAGGGTCCCCATTGGTCAGTGCTGGGCTGGAGGGACCAAAAACGAGAAGGCGTTTAAACCTAGATAGCTGAGTTAGAAAGTGGTCCACACAGACTTGGACAAAAGCATGGTTATGGTCAAGATGAAGAATGTTCAAGAATCAGAAAGCACAGTACACTGGGCTAGATTTTGATAAGTGGACATTAAAGGCTTCATTCAATAACTACAAATGAGAGGGGTTCTTGAACCAGGCTACCTGGGTTCAATCCCAGCTCTGTCACTCATGGGTGACTCTGGCAAGTTATTTAGGCTCCCTAGAACTTGGTTGCTTCCTCTGTAAACTATGCACTTTAGCAACCCTCTCTTACATATGAATAAATATGATTTTAATCATACAATGTACAATGAGGATATTACCTACCTTGCAGGATTGTGGAGAAAATTAAGTGCAATAACATGTATAAAGGCTTTATTACAATGCCCATCATACAGAAGTTGCACAGTAAATGAAAGCTGTTATTATCATCCCTACTCCCAATTCTGAAACACACTGCAATCAGCTTTGAAAGCATCATTACCTGTGTGGCTCCTCTGGTGGATTGCTAAAAAGTGATTGTACTTAAAGACCTTGCCACAGTCTTTACAACGGGCCTCAGGGCCTCCAGGGCGCTTTCTCCTTCCACAGATCCTCTTGGCTGAACCATGGTCCTCTTGATCCCCAATAAGTTTGTAATCTTTAAGTTTGACGGATCTCCAAATCCTCCGCTTGCTGTAACGACTCTGGCTTGCCGGGCCATCCTGGGTCTTGGGATCATAGTTCTCATCTTTTTCAACTGGCATTTCCTCCTCTCTACTTGGCTCACAGGTAGGCTCCGATTCTTCCTTTTCTTTCGCTGCCATCTGCTTATTCAGTACACTATTGTCTCCTTTAACCACGAAGTTTTGTCTATTCTGAACTGAATTGTTCACTCTTAACTGTATTTCTTCCTCTGCAGCCAGTTCTGACTTCTCCTCCTGCAATGTATTGACTTTTTTTGGTCTTCCCCGTTTCCGCTTTGGAGGATCATTTTTCTTATTAGAGATAACAACCACTGGGGCACCAGCAGCGTTCAAAGTTGTTGGCTTTGGGGAGCTATGATTATTTTGGAAGTCTGTGTAAGCCTTTACCAGGTCATAGACTTTAAAGAACTGAGCAGTAGCCAGGATTTGTTCTGTACTTTTCTCACTGGCACGGAGATAGCCTGTGTAGATAAATTCCAGCAGGATACCAAAGGTGTCTGCAACCATGCCTTCCAGCATATAAATGGACTGGCCGATTTCCCCCTCTTCTGCAAACATCATTGAGAAATATTCACTACTGGCAGCAAGTAAGGCTTTGTGGGCCCGGAAATGTACATTCTCCACGATTAAGGTAATGTCACAGAGGAAGCCTTTCTTCCTCTGATCCTCAAAACCGGCCAGGACAGTGTCACTGTGAGCGTATGAGTATACAACAAGCTGCCCAGAAGGCTCTGGGGATGTTTCTGCCATTTTCTTCAGAAGCCACGAAGTGTTAAATCTGAAATAAGAAAACAAGATTTAAAAAGGAGGAAGCACTGTCTAAAAGGTTAATGCCAGCCCACATGAACTTCCTATTCACTTCACATCATTAACTGAATTTTACCATTACCATTTTTAATTGTCTGTCTAAAAACTTAGTTCTGGGCTCGGGCACAGTGACTCAGGCCTGTAACCCCAGCACTTTGGGAGGCCGAAGCGGGTGGATCACTTGAGACCAGCCTGGGCAACATGGCAAGAATCCACCTACACAAAAAATACAAAAATTAGCCTGGCGTGGTGATGTCCGCCTGTGGTCCCAGCTACTCGGGAGGCTGAGGCAGTAGCATCACCTGAGCCTGTGAGTTCGCATCACCTGAGCCTGTGAGTTCGAGGCTGCAGTGAGCCGTGATCGTGCCAGTGCACTCCAGCCTGGGCGACATAACGAGACCACCACCTCAAAAAACAAAAACAAAAAAAAACTTAGCTCGGGGTTCTTTTCTTTTCTTTTGTTTTTTTTTTTTGAGACGAAGTCTCACTCTGTGGCCCAGGTTGGAGTGCAGTGGCGCAATCTCGGCTCACTGCAACCTCCGCCACCCGGGTTCAAGCAATTCTCTCCCTCAGCTTCCCGCCGCACATTACCTAGCTGAGTGACTCTCCAGTATTCATGGAACGGTTCCGGGTCTATCTTCTCTAAAATGAAGGAATGGGATCAACCATCTCCAAAATCCTCCACAGCACGAACTTTCTATGGTCGCACAACTATCTCAAGGAGATCGAAGCTGCCTCCATCTCCCAGATTATTAGCCATTTCATGTGTGGGAACCAATGTGAAGAGTGAAGAAATGTGCATGTGCAAAGCGAATGTGAGGCAGCTGCAATAAAACACCAATAACGTAAGCTGCGTGGGGACGCCACACAGACTGGGCGCGGCGCCGAGCTCCCGGAGGTCCGAGCACGGGGAGGAGGCGCGGAAAGACCCCCACCTCCCCGCCCAGGCCCCGCGGGCCCGACTGGAGAGCAGACAGCGGGGGAGGAGTTGGCACGGTAGACCTACCTCTCAGGGGCACCCGGTGGGGTCCGGGTCGCTGCCAGCTCACCCGGCGGCCTGGCGGGAG
>NW_012116821.1:6839006-6887303 GCF_000951035.1 Colobus angolensis palliatus | reverse complement strand
TTCGGAAAAGTGACAGTGGCCTGGGCGGGGCGCGCTCAGGGGCGGGGCGATGTCGGCGCCCGAGGTCCTGCATGTGGCGCTGCTGGGGAGCCCAGACAGGAGCGACTTTTGCGGTGGATTGGGGGCAATGGACAGGAGAGGCGTTGTGACCCTTCCCTTTGGGAAGTTTTATATCGTATTAAACTGTTAGCTCAACGCCAATACCTTAATCAATTTTATCTCTTCTCCGACACTGAATCCGGTGTTAAGTTCTTGAATGTATAAAGGCATGAAATCCCCCTTACCGTCATCATCATTGTCATCATCATCACCATCATCATTATCTAGTGCTAATATAATAACTATTACTTACCTCCTAAATGTTTTTCACATCTGCCTCCTTTTCCTTCCCGCTCCCGATGCCTTAGTCTAAGAGAATGAAGAGAGCACTGCGGTCAGAGAAACCTGGGTTCTGAGAGATCTTGGGCAAATGACTTACCCTCACAATTTCTTTACCTTACCTGTAAAATGGAGACGTTAACACTAGTGCCACTTTGGTAGGGTTGCTATTGCATCACCAAAAGTATGTAATAGGCTTAGGAAGTGTCTGGTTTAATTCGCCTGCTATGATTAAAATGATCATTATTATTCAAACTTTCATCATCTTTGTTCAATAGACTGTTTCTAACTGGTCTCAGCTGCAGTGTTGTTCCCTTTAATACGCAGTAGTACAGAGGATCTCTCCAAGTACATACGAGATCTGGAGACTAGAGTCACTCCTCGGCTTAGAATCCATTGTGGAGTACAGAGGATCTCTCCACATACGAGATCCAGAGACTGGAGTCACTCCTCGGCTTAGAATCCATGTGGCTCCCACATGCCCTCTGGATAAAGTCCAAGCTTCTTAATATGGTCTACAAGCCCCATCCAAATCCACTCCCCACCTACTTCCATCCATTTATTTCAGCATTTTCTCTCTCTTCGCCAATACATAATTACTTATTATTTATTTTTCTGCCCATTTCCAGATTCCCAACATGCCATCTATAGCCTCCCTGATTTTGAACCGGAGGTGTAATTAGCAACCTGGCTCTTACATTTTTACTGTATTTTTATTAAAACTAGCTCAAGTCACACATGCTCCTTCTCTGAGGTTTCCCTTTCATATTGAATTGTCTCTAAGTCCTCTGGATTTGTGGGGGTACAAGTGGGATGGGGGAGCGCTCCCTGACTTCTGCATACCAGCAGGAAGTTAGCTACCTCATTGTTTCTTGCTGCTACGAGAGTTGCAGTCAAAACACTGGCCCTCTAGAGGTCCTCAATGGCATAAGATGACTCAGTGCCAAGGTAAGCCAGGTACTCCGTTTCTTCATTCAATCATTGCTTACTGGAGAATAACCCTGTGAGGGAAGATTGAGTCTGGAGGATCTTCCAGCATCAGCCACCCACAGCACAGACTAGCCCTTTCTTCAAGGAAATTTTGTTTTGGATCCATACTGATTTTTTCAAAACTTTTGTTACTGTTAAGGCCAGCTGGTTTACGCCTAACAGGTATTCTTAACTTTAAATCTTGCAGAACAGGATTTGGGGTGTCATACATTCATCTAACAAATATTTATCGAGTGCCTAGTAAGAGCCAGACATTGGCGTCAGGTGTTGGGGATACAGCAACTAATAAGGCCTTTGCTGTCATGAAGCTTACGTTCTACTAAGGGGAGACATGACAAATATACAAGTAAACTAATGAATAATAGTTTCGGAAAGTGTTAAATTTTATGAAGAATGATGATGGAGACTGACAGAGAAGTAAAATCAGGATAGGGTGACATTTGAGCTGAGATCTGAATGACACGAAGACAGCTGTGGGAAGATCTAGAATAAGAATGTTCTAGGCAAGGGAAAAGCAAGCATAAAGGCTCTGAGACTGGGAAGGAGCATCTGATGAACGGCAAGGACTGTGTGGCTGGAGCACAGTGAGTGAGGGGCAGCAGATGGAGTGGAGAGTTGCCAGATTTCACAAATAAAGACACAGGACACCTGGTTAAAAAAAAAAATGCTGCCTCAGCCTCCCAGGCTGGGATTACAGGCATGAGTCACCTATACCCAGCCAAGAAAGAAGCTTAGAGCATACAATGTTTATAACGTCTGCGGTGGTGTATAGCCATGTCCTAGGCCTTCACATTCACTCACCACTCACTCACTGACTCACCCAGAGCAACTTCTATTCCTGTAAGCTCTATTCATGGTAAGTGCCCTACACAGGTGTACTTTTTTTTGTTTTTGTTTTTGTTTTTTTTTGGTTGTCTTTTATACTGTTTTGTTTTGAGACAAAATCCCACTCTGTTGCTTAGGCTGGAGTGCAGTGGCATGATCTTGGCTCACTGTAACTTCTACCTCCTTGGCTCAGGTGATCCTCCCACCTTAGCCACCTGAGTAGTTGGGACTGCAGACACACACTACCACACCCTGCTTTTTTTTTTTTTTTTTTTTTGTGGTATTTTTTGTAGTGATGAGGTTTTGCCATGTGGCCCAGGCTGGTCTTGAACTCCTGGGCTCAAGTGCTCTGCCCACCTAGGCCTTCCAAAGTGCTAGGATTACAGTCATGAGCCATCAGTAGAGTGTATTTTAAGTGTGTTTCTTATGTTTTGATATTTTTAGATACACAAATACCACTGTGTTACAGCTGCTTACAGTGTTCAGTACAATAACATTCTGTACAGGTTTGTAGTGCAGGAGCAATAGGTTGTACTAGGTGTATAGTAGACTATACCGTCTAGATTTGTGTAAGTTCACTCTGTGATGTTTGTACAGTGACAAAATCACCTAATGATACATTTCTCAGAACATATCCCTGTCATTAAGCAATGCATGACTGTACCTATAAAAGAAAACCAGTTAAAATGACAAGTGTTTTTCAAGAGCAACAGTAGAAGTCAGAGGTTAGTGGCATACTTCCAAAATTCACCTAGAATCTTTTTTATACACTACAATTATCATGGACAAGGACAAAATCAAGACAATTTTGGTCAAAGAAAAAATAAAACTATTAACCTCCTACAAACCCATACCATAGGAAGGAAGGAAAATAACACCAAGAGGAAAGTCTGAGATATAAGGGGGAGTTGTAAGCAAAAAAAAAAAAGAGAAAAAAGTAAATATGAAGGAAATCTAAACAAACACTGATTATGCAAAATAATGTCTAATTTGGAGAGTAAACAAATAGAGGAGATCTAAAATATTGAATGAAAATACCATTTAAGATGGGAAGCTGGTTATCAGTATTCCAGTGTTTTAAGGGTACAGCTATTGATTACTTTAAGGCTTTACATATACATGGTGAAAGAGTAAGGGACAGCCACTTAGTTGGTACAAATAGAGTGCATACTTCAAACACTGTAGAGGAGATAATGGCATTTAAAAGTTATTGGTCAATGCCAGGTCGGGCATAGTGGCTCATGCCTGTAATCCCAGCACTTTGGGAGGCCGAGATGGGCGGATCACTTGAGGCAAGGAGTTCAAGACCAGCATGACCAACATGGCAAAACCCCGTCTCTACTAAAAATACAAAAATTAACTGGGTGTGGTGCACTCCACCCTGGGCGACAGAGGAAGACACTGTCTCAAAAACAAAAACAAAAAAAACAAAAAAAAAAACAAAAAAAAAGAAAGAAGAAAGAAAAGGAGAAAAAGATGGAGAGGATATTGAAAAGGGAGGAAGAGCCAGATCATTTAAAGTCTTTTATGCCAAGAAAAAGAAGTTTAGATTTTAACTGAAATAGGAGGCCATTGGAAGATTATTCAAAAGGACTGTTGAGTCTGACTTGTGTATTTAAAAATTACTCCAGCTGCTAGATGAAGAGTAGATCCTGGAGGGACATGAGCAGAGGCATGGAGATGAGGGTGACAGCAGTGTAAAATGTGAGAAGAGCCCATATTCAAGGTAGATTTGGGGGATAGGTCTTTCTGAAAGGACTTGCTGACAATGGATGTGGGGAGTGACAGAAACAATGCAATCAAGATTGACTCCTGGGTTTGGGGATAAATCAACAGAGTGTACGGTGTTACCATTAACTGATCTGGAGGAAAAGAAGTTGGGTTGGATAATAAGTATGGGGTGGAGATACTAAATTTGAAATGTTAACTAGATAACCAAGTACAGTAGGCAGTCATAGGTAACAATCTGGAGTTCAGAGCAGAGAACAGAATTGATATATTAATAATGGAGTTATCAGAATATAGATTATAAATTGTTGTAAGATCAGTTACAAAGTGAACATTGATAAAAGGCTATCCAGATTTTTTCTCTTTCCTCTTTTAGTCTCCACTCTTCTCTCCTGGTGGTTTTTTGGTGGTTTTTTTTTGGCCCTGGGAGGCTACAGGGACTCAAAGATGTCATCATCGAAGCCCTGTGCCAGCTGGCTTCCAGATGTATTGAGCCAATGGAGAACCTGGCAGATTGGAAGAAGGTGGTCATGATCATCTGGCAATTAAAAGTTAGTGGAAGTCCTTTGTCATCAAAAATATTTGTGTAGCCTGGGATGGTTGGTTGATAACTGTGGCTGGAAGGAACTGTAGTCCAAGGCTCATTATGACTTAAAGGGATTTGAGAAGAACAGAAGGATAATTGTCAATGTTCAGTGCCAATAGTGTATCTTTAGAGGGATTTTATAGCACTAATCCAGTAGTGCTCCAATTTCCAGATCCCATGTGTCCTGTACTACACAAGGGCAGGGTGTGTATCTGCTTATATTTTAATCTCCTACTGTGTATAGACTGGTAGAGTTCTTGTAAATATACACATGCTTGCATATGCTAAGCAGTCTTCAACATGCCTCTCCCAGGTTTGGTAAATACATATGCTCACAAATTAATTCTTGGAATGTCTTTCACCCCCTGCTTATAATCTTAAATTTGACTTATTTTTTAAATTTTTACCTGCTTTGATTTTTAAAAGTCCATTTAATTCAGATGTCACTCCCTCTGATAATTCTTGCCAGAACCACCCATAGCTAAGGGCTCTCAGGCTTTGTAGCTTGATATTCTTTAACCCAGATCTTCATTTGTAAAAGCAAGAACCAAAAAAAAAAGAAAAAGAAAAAACAAAAAAATCACGCACAACTAGACAAAGGCATTCATGTATCTCTCATTCCTATCCTGTCCTTGAACTTCCTCCCCTTCACCACCGAATTTGTGAAATTTTAATGAATGACCTGAATTCAACAGATTATCAAATGAATTGCAAATAAAATGAAAAATATATAAAATTGAAAATGTTTAAAACCTATAGTATTTATTACTGTACTTTGAGTGTTGAAAAATTTAAAACCACAGTACACACCATATCCTGAAATAAATTCTAGAGGGCTTAAAGAATTAAATATATATTTTTAAAAACATAAGTAAGTACAAGAAAACAGAATGGAATGTTCCATTTCTAGAGACTGAAGAATTTCCAGAGCTTAGAAGACTATTAAAAATCAGCCTGGCCAACATGGTGAAATCCCATCTCTACTAAAAATACAAAAATTAGCCAGGCATGGTGGCGGGTGCCTGTAATCCCAGCTACTCGGGAGGCTGAGGCAAGAGAATTGCTTGAATCTGGGAGGCAGAGGTTGCAGTGAGCTGAGAACACACCACGCCACTGCACTCTGGGCGACAAAGCGGGGTTCCATCTCAAAGAAAAAAAAAAGAAAAATCAGAAAGGAATGATGAACAGGTTTTACGTTAGTACTTAAAAAATGGAATATATTTACTACCAAAGGTTGATGTCTACATCACATAAAGAACCCATGCAGAAAAACTTTTAAATGCCCCATAAGTTAGAGGGCAAAGGATGTGATAAAATAATTCACAAAAGAGAAAACGGAACTAGTGACCAACATATGCAATAATGTTCAATCTCACTGTTAGTTCAGATTAAAGCAAAAAGGTTCTGCTTTTCATTCATTAAAGAAAAAAAATGTGAAGATACTGCCAAATGATTGTAAAGAAGGGCGCTTCTTTACATGATTGGGCGCTCCTGGAAGCAGTATAAATTGCTGAAACTATTTTGGAAAGTCGCTTGGTAATATGAATTGTGAGTATCCATTTAAGAATATTCATGCCCTTTAACCCAGGAATTTTATTTCTCAGAATTTATATCAGGCTAATAATACTAAATATAAGAGGGAAAGATTCAACACAGTATTGTATTTATTTATTTTTAAAATTTTTGTAGAGACAGTTTCACTATGTTGCCCAGGCTGGTCTTAAACTCCTGAGCTCAAGCGATCCCCCCACCTTAGCCTCCCAAAGTGCTGGGATTACAAGCATGAGCCACTGTGCCCAACCTCAACATAGCATTTTAAAATATAGTACAACAGTACACAGTCCAGCAATAGGAATGGTCAAATATAGCATATCTACTCACTGTGGATCTGAGTGTAACTGTTAAAAAAAAAAAAAAAAAAGGAAAGGAAGTACTCCAAAATCCTTTTCTTACTTTTCCACATTTCATTTACTGTTTGACTTAGGATCTGTCAAATAGAGACTGCTTCTCCTTCCTGGGTGAAGTTATTGTTGCTGTGAAAATGACATCTAGACAAGCCATGGAGAGGCATAGGCTGGCTGGAGTTTCCCTTGCCCTCAAAGCTGCACTGCCTCAGCCTCTTCTGAAGCAGTCAGAATTGGAGCAGCAGCTGGAGGATGGGGGTGGGCAAAAAGGAGTCTCCGTGAGCCTCAGTGAGTGCCGTGGCCTGGCCACCCACTCTGTTAATGTTTCACACAGGGAAGGACACCTGTTCAGAATATTAATGTTTCACACAGGGAAGGACACCTGTTCTCATCATATTTGGGATGCTAGTTAATGGATTATTTATAATAATATGCAAGCATAATTTCTAAACAAAAGCAGAATTTCAATAAGAGGCTTTAAAAGGATACATGTTCTTCTTATTGCAGAAATGTTGTTCTCCCTTGTTGGGGACACAGACCCCTTGACCTGGAAAACACAGCTTGCTCTCCTGAGAAGGAAAGCAAACATGATAGGTGGGTGTGAGTGCACGTATGTAGTGGGCCTGGAGGGGGAGTGGTTCTCAGGCTCCAACAAGAAGACTTTCCCAAGGGTCTCCCGTATTTCTTTTGTACTCTAAAGTACAGACACACAGACACACATGAAGGACACTACTGACACTACTTAAGAACACTGACACTGTGATGGTGGCTTCCAAGATGTGCTTACAGTATAGGAAGTGGTAAGAGGAAGAGCAAGGCTCTGTAGTTAGGCAGATCAGGGTCTGAATCTGGATAGTACTTATGTGATCTTGGGTAGGGAGCTTGTCTCATGTGTAATAATGAGATAATGCATGAAAAGCCACTAGCACACTCTCTCTGGCCACATAGAAGACAGCCAGGAAATAGTAGCCGTGTCAGTAGTTACTCCAAATCAGGCCCCAAATGTAGCTAACTGTAGTTGCATGTGAATGGTAGGGACCCGGGGTGTCCAGCACTAGAAGCTACTCTAGGAAATTTGACTCCTCACTCCTTCCCCACTGCTCCTACTTGCTATACTCTGTTGTATATATTTACTCAGAGGAAGATACTCTATGGAGAGAGACATGACAAGGGAGAATCACATGGCTTTTGGTTGCTGGCTCAGCTCAAGGACTGAGTTTCTTACCACTAAGAAGATAAAGGGCATTTGCCCTAGTTTTGTGCAGAATTCAGCAGCTCCAGAGCAATGATGCATGAGATGTTAGAGCTCAGAAGACAGCATCCTTGGGCTCGTAGAGTTCTCAGGGCAAAGCCATACTAGAGAACTTCATCCCCAGGAGATGTGCAGTGGGTGTGGACTTTCTCTGGAGCACACGGGACACTCTCTGGAGACCCCAAGAAACACTTGGCAGTATTCCGCAGGCACTGCTGCCCTTCGTAACGGCAGGGGCACTGAAGCAATGAGTTGCTAAAGCAAACTCATCATACCCATAGGCTGAAGAGACCTGAGAATATTTATATCTTGTCAACAATGAAAAAGCCAGTAGATTGCAGTCAGTGATGGAAAGATGGTAAATTACAGGCATTAAGAAATGAGCAGGGAACAAAAATGGGGCTTAAGTTGCCAGCAAAACTTGGTAGCTACTGGCAACTCCCAGTCTCCTGAAAAAGTAAAGGCTTTTGAGGTTTATCCTAACTTTGAAAATAGGCTTCCAGTTTTTGTTTAAAAATCATTTTATTATGAAATATGTAATGCAAAACATATATAAAAAGGCTTCTAGTTTTTAATTAACATTATTGAATTTATAGGAATCAAAGAACTAAACCATCTATTGTAGAGATTAAGAAATGAAGGCTCAGATAAATTTACCCAGGGTTACGCAGTTAATGGTCATATGTTTTATTTCTTATGAGTCAATCTTGCTGTTTCATATTCCAGATCTTTTTATATTGCTGCTGAAAATTGTTCTTATTTTAAAAATCTCATTAAATTCAATTTAGTAAGTTTTCCTCTAGCATATAATGACTCTAGATTTCATCCTTCTTAAAATTCCAGGTAATTTCTAATTATAAAATTAAGGTATAAAGCTTACTTCAATGAATACTTAAGAAAAAGAAAAGAGGCAGCCAGTCAATTGTTGCAAAATTCATTTATTTTATTGGGAAAATGATAGTATCTTATGTTCACAAAGTTCACAAAGAATTTCTTATGTAAAATGTATAACCCATATTTTGGTTTCATTTATAAGAATGTTAATTGTGTTTCTTAAAGCTTTCTAGCATTTAATGAGTAATTTTAACAGACTGACTTTTCTATTGCAAATGTTAAAAAGGAAAATAATACATTTATTAAATAAGTTACTTAAATTTTCTATATGCAATTATAAATAGAATGCTTATTTTGTTAAAGCATCAAAGTTCAGGCAAGGAACAATACATTTTAAAATTGTATTAAAACTTATGTTTCCATAAGAGTGCTCTTTCCTGGCTGGCAGACCTTTGAGTTCGTCTGAAGTCTGGCAGCCGTGGTACGTTGCTCAGGAGGCAGAAGTACTTCCAAGAGGCCCAGATTTTCAATCTACTTCTCTCAGTTTCCCTCTATCACTTTCAGATAAGTCTTGAGATTCAGGCTGCTATCACCTAAGTAAACTACCCATTAATTGGGTCTATATTTCTGAGAGAGAGAAAGGTCTTTAACTTATGATCAAAGTCAATGGCTCTGAACTGAGGTTCCTTGTATTTTCTGGTCATCTTGGCACCCAGGTATGTTATGAGTTCACAACTCTCCATAAACTGCTCCATCTTCTTCTTATACTTTTTTCTTGTATATTCAGAACCTTTGGGATTAAATGCTGTGGAAAATTTCACAGAACTGTGAATAATTTCTGCTAGTTAGTGAGTCATTAAATGAAAGAGAAACAGACCTGGATGTGTGATTGAGTTAGTTACATAGTTACAGTTGAGAAGATATCCAAATCCCAAATAAAATCTGGAGATTATTCTGTTTTAGGTCATAATTGCCTCTATTCACCCTTCTTTATGGCATGGATTATTGACAGCTGACTGTATTACTCATAGTCCCTACTTTGAAAATAGAATTTTAACTTTGATATTTTATTTAAAATATTTGGCCTGTATTGTATTTGCTTCTAACTCTCACTCTCCCCCCACCTCTCTCTCTCTCTCTCTCTCTCTCTCTCACCAAGCAGGCAACTCAGTTTAACAATCCTATTCATCACTTATACTACCATTAATGTTAAATTCGTTCAGAGCAGTAAATCATTTAAAAAGACATACCTTTGAGATGAAGTGCTATATATAGCAGTGCAGATCTCCTTATACTTAAGAAGGGGAACTTGGGCTTTATGCATCCCACTGCATTCATTGCTTTAATTAGAGAAGTTGCTATACCCTGCAGGGAGGGAACAATTCAAATTTTATGTATACTTGAGTTTGGTTTCTTTTCTTAGTGCCAATAGATAAAGAGGCAAATATTTCTTTGCCTCAAATAGTCCCCTGGAATAGGGATGGGGCTTATAAATATGGTTAAATGACCAGTTAGCCAACAGGAAAGAAATACAAAATACATTTGATTAGGAAAAATGAAAATTACAAACTGACTTAGTGTCAGCTGGGTGATGGATAGGAATATGGGCTTCATTACACAAGTCTCTCTATTTTTATATGTTTGATATTTTTTATAACAAAAAGTTAAGAGAAGAAAGAAGGGGACCCTAGGCTTTGTGTTATCTTGGCCCATATCTGCTTCCATTCTCAGAAATGGCCAGACTGCCTCCCACTCTGAGGACCCTTGGCCACTTGACAATGAATTCCAGAGACCACAGCAGTCAGTGCTGGCAAGATTCCAGAGCCCAGAAGAAGGTAAAAGGCCCTCCTGATAAAATTTGACCTTCATGAGAATACTCCCCTCTGGGTGGGTCTCATCTGGCATTTTGATGTTAAACCAGACTGAAGGCTAACCTTATAGGCAAGTTGAAAAAATCAGAGTGGTTAAGAATTGCTGACAAAGGTTTGAAATTGTGCCCTAAGCATTTATTTTGTAGAATTTTTTTTAAAAAAGCTTTAAAAATAGTAAAAATAAATAAAATACTAAAGATAATTGTAGGCTGCTGCTAAGTTTTGCTATTCTTAAAAAGTTATATTTGGATACATAAAATATAACTTAAATAGAATAAATAAATAATAGTAAATAAAACTGACTTTATCTGGATGTGGGGCAAAATATGGGCTTTTTGGTTTGGTTGTGTCACTGTAACTCCACTCTTTCGAGTACTGAGTGAATGACCCTCTCACGGACTGAATCTGCACATTTCAAATTATGAAAAGTTTCACAGACACTGAAATTCAAATGTAAGAACCAAACTACATATCCAATTCAAATGGAAACAATTTTGTGATGCTCTACTTTCTGTTCACTTTGGTGCAGATATTTTGGAATTAGCTATGGAAGCAGGGGATTTTCACACATTTTATTTTAACCACTACACATAAACAAAATAGGCTGAGTGAATTTGCAGCTTAAAATCAGAAAACTCTGCCTTGAATTTTATTGTTCCCAAAATGAAAATTAGTGTTAAAAAGAAGAAATCGTTGTATTCTTCTAACATATGTAACAGAAAATTAAGTAAAAGAACCTGTTCCAGATATCCAGGCAAAGGAAGACTAGTAAGAAGTATCGGTTCCCTTAACGGGGGAAGCTTGTGTGGAAGCTTCTGTTCCCAGTATTTCAGTGGCGACCTAAGAACACAAAGTTCATTAGATGGATGCTCACAGTTATACTCAGTGCGTATAGATAGGAATAGACAAAAGATTATTAGAAGATAAAGTTCACTACTTGTTTTTCTGCACTGGGAAGGCTAGGGCTCCTGGAAGTGCACAGCCACTCATTCCACTAGGTACCCAGCCCTACTCACCTAGTCTCAGTTTTCTCATTTTTCATAGCAATTATATAAAACTTTATTTTCCTCAAACTTCTGACTCTCCCAAATGCCCCCTCACCCCCAGGCAGATACCATGCTGTACTCAGAGAAGCCATCGGGATGGGACTTCCTCAGCCCATCACAGCAGAGTCACCCACATGTTCTCTTCCCGTGGTGGAGGTGCCTCCCATCTGAGACCAGGCCCCTTGGTCCCACCGCTCCCTCTCTCCAGGCATCTTATTACAGCACCCGCTTGTTCCCTGCCCTGGCATCTCTGCTACTTCCTTCTTTATTGGGTCCTTCCAGTGCATATACATTTAAACATCTTCATAATTCCCCATTAAAAAAAAAAAGAAAAACCACCTTTACTCCTTAAATCCTATGTGCCTTCCAGAAATGAACATCTCTTCTCTTTTTATAATTAAACTTCTTCAAACAGTGGCTTCACTAGAGATTGCAAGCTACCACATACATTTTATCTATAGATGGGATTTGATCCATATGTATTTTATTTTTAAATTTGAATCAAATATGGATGTTTAGGAATGTGAACAATTTAAACAGCAATAATGTTTTCCAGCTCCTTCCAGCAGTAGATAGGCAGCTGCTGGTCCCTTCAGCCGGCCATGTGCAGTCCAGTTTGCAGAAGGCCTCCTGACTCCTGCGTCTTCACACCCAGCCTGCTTGCCTTAGGTCCCTCACCTCCTGGCTGCTGTAGGCATCTGTGTTTGTTTGTAGCCTCTGCACTACAGGCAAGAGCTCAAGTTTCCTCAGCTCTGCTCCTTGGAGCTCTGTAGTCATGTCCTCTCGCGTCACTTGACAAAACCGTTCTTGGCAAGATTACCAATGACCTGTTACACCCTAAATCTCAAACGCTTTTCAGCCCTTGTCTTGCTTGACCTCTGAGAAGCATTTAAACCTGTTGCCATGCCATCCCTCCCCTCCGCCTCCCTCAACCCTCCTCATCCTGGCTCTCCTTTCACGTCTCTGTGGTTCTTCTTTCTCAGTTTCCGTTGTAAGCTCTTCTGACATTCATGCGTTGGTGTTTCTCAGGGCGTGGTCCCAAGCCCGCTGTGTTCCCCACATAACTATGGATGAGCTCAAACATGCTGTCGTATTTCAGACAAGATCGCTCTGGCAGCCTCATCACCCATGGTCTACACTTTAGTAGTGGTCTGACTCCAGAGTAAATTTGATTCTAACACTGACCTCACTTACAATCAGTCATTGTGCTCGGATTGCCCTCAGGATCACTATGAGGACACAAACTGTGTACACAGTATGAGTCCATGAAACCGCAAACACTTGATAGTTGTCTTACTTGACCTTCCACACTCTGGCCCTGCCCTCCACCTCCAGCCTCGCCTTCGCTCAGCCCCTTCTCCACGTCGCATCCAGCTATGCTGAAGTTCTTGCAGTTCAGGAGTACCCTAGGCCAGGTTTGTTGTAGGTCCCTCTGTTTGGAACATGTCCCTCTTTCCCTTCCTCTAGCCAGTTCCTACTCCTTATCCTGACCTTACACCCACACACAATTCAGCTAGACCTTTGGACTACACTTTCTCAGAAGTCCAGGCATTTCCCCACCCTAAAGTCCATCACATTCTGTTGTTATTAGGCACTCAAAGTCCATCTTACCCTGGACAGTTTTGGGATGGCAGGGACCAGTGCTTGTTCACACACACACACACACACACACACACACACTCACACTCCTCTCCCCAGTTCCCAGCATGTTGCATGCAACACAGGTTTTCGGTAAATATTTGTGATTTAATGGTCTCACCTCAAAAATTTCTGGAGTTTTTCTTTATTCTCACAAATATATATACGATTACGATATTCTAAAGCATAGTTAATGCTACCAGGTACTAGAGCTTCATATCTGGAAGACCAAAAAACAAAACAAAACCTCTATTGTATAATTAATATGCATTCTTGTGTAAATAAAATGTCAAAAGTATTTTACTTTTCTACCTATGTAGCTCAAGGAAGAAATAGAATATTTTTCCAGTTAAACAATAGCGACTTTTTGACTAAAATATTAAGATTGTTACATTAACCACTTCTTTGGTATAGCAATATCATTCTATACTTCCATGAAGGCCAGGACTTGCCTTTGGTTTCCATCCTGATAGGTCACTGGACAGTAGCCCTGGAGCTCTGCACACTTAGGGAATCGACTCTTCAGCTCTGACAGCGTCAGCCTTTTGGGGATCATGTCAGCAGATGGGAGTGGATGAGGTGCTAAGGGAGGCACGTACAATTCTGGGTTCTCCAAGAATTTCTATTAAAAAAGAATTCCAGTAGCAAGACTATTTAAACCAGAAATGCTCTGCCAATCAGAAGGCCACCGAGGCTCTCCTGCACCCTCCCCATTTTCAGTAGCAGCATTCTGCCGCTCCTCAAACTGTAATAACCTCTTCTCTGACCGGAAGCTCCTTACAGGAATACTCCCAAGTGATCACATCCAAGATTTATCCTCATCTCAGTCAATCATTCATTCATTCCTACAAAAAACACTTGTTGCACTCCTACTACACGACAGGCACTGGAGAGAGCAGGCCCCTGCCAGCCCGTCTTTCTGTCCCGCTGTGTAATTAACCGGTTGGGTGCCTTTGGCAGGTGAGTTAACTTCTCCAGCTTCAGGTATTGCTCTGTAAAATGGAGGGCGTGGACCAGACACATGGCCTTTAGTGTCACTTCCAGTTTTAAAAATCCTATGATTACCATTTAAGTAAGCAGGAATAAATAAATATCTCATAATAAAGGGAACAACAATTCTAATTCTCCAAGGAAATAAAATGTTCAGAGGCATCTGATTTTTTTGTTTGTTTTCAACTACCAATCTTTTAAATCCATCAAATTGTGGACATTATGAGATGAAATCTATATTCTGTTCCATTAAGCAGAAATAGAAGGTATATAAAGAGTTCTAGTGATAGAAAAAAAATTTAAAGTGCAGGAGACATACGTCAGCTCTTGCTTCATTTCTACTGACTCTGATTCCCTTCGGCAACCCTGGGCCCTGAATGTCCTGGATCCCCTGTGGGCTGAGCCCTTGATGTTCAGCATCTCTTCCATTGATGGGGCTCACGGTTGGCTCTCCCTAGCCATTAGGCTGGCCCAGGCCAACACTGGACTCCTACAATGTTTCAGATTATGTCCTGGGATGCAGTTTTGGAACTCACCACTGAGTTGCTTCACTGGTCCCAGAGTCACAGGTTCCAGTAATGGGGCTCCTGGTACCAAGTTTCTGGGTGCCTATCCCTTCCTATTGATGAATTCCAAGATAAGACATTTTCTTTCCTTAGTAAATATTTGGAGTTAGGAACAAACTTACATTCAGTTTTTCCTGAGAACTCATTTTATAGTAGTGCCCCCTGAACTCTGCTGCAAATTCCAAGGAGTCAGTTGCAGAGCAATCAAATAATTCCTGGGATTCTGCCAGGCTGACAGGGCAGAACTGTCCAAATTCTCCCAGGCGAGAAAGCAGCTCTTGAGGTGTGATACATAACTTGTCAATGCAGGCAGCTTTTCCTATTATTAACATATTAACTAATATTATGTATATATTTTTCATAGAAAACACAATGATTTTAGAAATTAAAATAATTTTAATTACACAGCACTATACATACACATTATAAATTTCCAAACAGTAGAGTAAAAAGTAAAAGTTACTATTCACATCTCCGTTGTTTCAATCCAATACTTGACCTGAGAGGTAATCATCACTGTTGGATTTGTATCTTTTTCAGTCTTTTTTCTATATATTCACTTATATATTTTTTGCATATAGTATGCTTTTGCAACTATACTATAAACATTATTCTGCAACTTTTATCAGTCAGTTATGGTCTTTGACCTCTTTTCATATAAGCTTATACAATTTACCTAATTTTTTTTTTTTGAGATGGAGTCTCGCTCTGTCACCCAGGCTGGAGTGCAGTGGCGTGGTGCAATCTCAGTTCACTGCAACCTCTGCTGCCTTCCAGGTTCGAGTGATTCTTGTGCCTCAGCCTCCCAAGTAGCAAAGATTACAGGTGTGTACCCATCGCGGCCGGCTAATTTTTTTGTACTTTTAGTGGAGACAGGGTTTTGCCATGCTGGCCAGGTTGGTCTCAAATTCCTGGCCTCAGGTGATCCACCCACCTCGGCCTCCCAAAGTGTTGGGATTACAGGTGTGAACCACTGTGCCTGGCCAATTCACCTAATTCTTTTTAATCGATGCATAGTATTCCACTGTATAAACACACAAGTAGTTTACTCAACTATTTATCTATTGATGAATGTTTTGGCTGTTTTAGTTCTTAGCTATTATAGACTATGTATGTGATACACAGACACACACACACACACACACACACAAAATTTATACATGTGTATACCCGCACATTTATAAACCTGCTACATTTTAAAAAACCTGGCCGGGCGCGGTGGCTCAAGCCTGTAATCCCAGCACTTTGGGAGGCCGAGACGGGCAGATCACGAGGTCAGGAGATCGAGACCATCCTGGCTAACACTGTGAAACCCCGTCTCTACTAAAAAATACAAAAAAAAAACTAGCCGGGCGAGGTGGCGGGCGCCTGTAGTCCCAGCTACTTGGGAGGCTGAGGCAGGAGAATGGTGTCAACCCGGGAGGCGGAGCTTGCAGTGAGCTGAGATCCGGCCACTGCACTCCAGCCTGGGCGACAAAGCGAGACTCCGTCTCAAAAAAAAAAAAAAACAAAACCTGTGGGCCAGATTTCAGGAAGTGCAAATACTTTGTTGACATGATGTTACTCACACAAAGTTCTCCCTGCGCCCAGATCCCACCCAAGAGGAGGAAAACAAACATTTATCCAAAAGTGATTGGCTTTATTATAAAGGGTAGATTTTAAAAAGAAAGTGCCCAAGTTCCTTTAATGAACAGGATTAAGAGTTTTCTCTCTATGCTTACCCAGAACAAAAATGTAAGTATACACATAAAAAAAGAGAGTTTTCTCTCTAATACTCCACTGGAATGGGGACTTCAAAGCAATATGAGATGTTATAGAAAACAAAATTACTTTTTAAATACATTTTAGTTATAATGAGTGGACTTATTATAGCCAGTATATTTTGTTAGTTGTCCTTTTACCAAGGAAAAGTTTTACCTTATTTAAAGATTATGCCTAGGAAGGTCCTAAATTAACCCTAAAATTATGAAGCATAAATCATAGTTTGCTTTTTTGTTTGTTAGGATAGAAATGATCTCATCTGAAATGTACTATTACAGAACTATAATCCCTTATCTAAGACCCTTGGGGCCAGATATGTTGGATAATTCAGAATATTTTAGATTTTAGAAATACATCGCACTCAGCCAGGTGCAGTGGCTCACGCCTGTAATTGTAGCACTTTGGGAGGCTGAGGTGGGTAGATCGTTTGAGCCCAGGGGTTCAAGACCAGCTTGGGCAACACGGTGAGACCCTGTCTCTACAAAAAATACAAAAATTAGCCCAGTGTGGTGGCACATGCCTGTAGTCCTAGCTACTTGAGAGGCTGAAGTGGGAGGATCACTTGAGCTTGGGAGGTGGAGGCTGCAGTAAGCCACTGCACTCCAGCCTGGGCAACAGAGTGAGACTGTCTCAAACAAACAAACAAACAAAATGAAAGAAAAGAAATGCATCACACCCTCACAGAGTCTGGAGAAGCACCCTGTAATTGATAAGATGAAGTTTCTCCAACCACATAGGATGACCCTTCCCCACTTACTGGGTTTCATAAAAAGACTGCAAATAGCCATATGTCAGTTCATGTCAAGTTTTGCCCTCAAATGATTTATAACTAAACTTGATATTTTTAGAGGTTTTTGGATTTTGGAATCACAGGCCAGAGGTGTCATGTCACATGATTGCCTCACTGATCTGCCTGCCTGTATTGGGGAAGAGGGTGTGCGGGTCCAGGAGATGATGTCCCCTGATACCAACTACCATTTTCACTTCTTCAAAAGGTCACATGTAATCCTGAAAAGGAGATGGTTGGGAAACCATGCCCAAAGAGGTTTCCATTATGCAATCTCTCCACAATTCTGCTTTTAAACAGGGAGTCAGGGAGGAGGGAAGTAACATACACAAAATGAAGGGATCTTTATAAACTGGCATTTCTTTAAGCAATCACAGCCCTCCTTCAATAAGGCAGGCATTTAAAACCATTGCTTATTGACTCTCATCCTTCATTCATCTCTTGAAAGCAAAGAATCTGGCCAGGTGTGGTGGCTCACGCCTGTAATCCCAGCACTTTGGGAGGCCAAGGTGGGTGGATCAAGAGGTCAGGAGACCAGCCTGACCAACATGGAGAAACCCCATCTTTACTAAAAATACAAAAGTTAGCTGGGCGTGGTGGTGCATGCCTGTAATCCCAGCTTTTAGGGAGGCTGAGGCAGGAGAATCGCCTGAACCTGGGAGGTGGAGGTCGCCGTGAGCCGAGATCGCGCCATTGCACTCCAGTCTGGGTAACAAGGGCAAAACTCAGTCTCAAAAAAAAAAAAAAGCAAAGTCAGTCTCGAAAAAAAAAAAAAAAAGCAAAGAATCATCAGTGGTGTGGTATCAGCACTATTCCCAACAAGGTCTTCAGGACATAAACCGATAAAGTGACAGTATTTTCCAAATGGTAACATCTAAGACTCATCAGAGTCCACAGAGGTCACTTAGAATCCCCAACTCAACTTCTGAGTCCCAGAAGAAAGGATACCAGCCATGAATGAATCCTGACCATATCATTAGGTTCTGGTCTTCTCTGAAGAACTGAGAGCCAGCTGGGTGGTATCTCCTGAATGTCTTTGTGCCTGTTTCACAGAGTTAACAGAGGGGCTTTCTAGGAGAGCATTAATGACTTTGAACCTTACCACATAAAATTATTGTCACTTGCCAGGTGCGGTGGCTCAAGCCTGTAATCCCAGCACTTTGGGAGGCCGAGACGGGCGAATCACGAGGTCAGGAGATCGAGACTATCCTGGCTAACACGGTGAAACCCCATCTCTACTAAAAACTACAGAAAACTAGCCGGGCGAGGTGGCGGCGCCTGTAGTCCCAGCTACCCGGGAGGCTGAGGCAGGAGAATGGCGTGAACCCAGGAGGCGGAGCTTGCAGTGAGCTGAGATCCGGCCACAGCACTCCAGCCTGGGTGACAGAGCGAGACTCCATCTCAAAAAAAAAAAAAAAAAAAAAAAAAATTATTGTCACTTAACATTCCCAATTGCCCGATTAATCTGAACATAAATCTGACTGTGAATTCCTTCACCTATCATCATATCATGTGTATCACTGGAAGCCATAGGGTGGGCTGATCTGATGTGACTCCAGTGGTATTCTTGATCCCTGCCTTGTGGTGTTCATGCCTTTGTGTAATCTCCTCCCCCATGTGTGGGCTGGACTGAGTAACTTGGTTCTAATAAACAGAATATGGCAAAAGTGAGGGGCTGTCACTTCCAAGATTAGTTTACCATTATGGCCTGAATTATGTTTCCCAAAAAGATACGTTGAAGTACCCCCAGTACCTATGAATATGACCTTACTGGGAAATAGGATCAGAGAAATACACACAGACAGACAGATATGGAAAGGAGAGTGATGTGTGAAGACACAAAGACACACACATGGAGACACAAAGACACACACATGTGATGACAGAGGCAGAGACTGGAGTGATGTGTCCACAACCTCAGGAATGCTGAGGATTTCTGGCAACACTGGAAATTAACAGAAAGGCATGGAATAGATCCTCCCCTAGAAACTTCAGGCAGAGCATGGCCCTGTCAACACCTTGATTTTGGACTTCTAGCCACCAAAACTGTAAGACAATACATTCTTGTTGTTTAAGCCACCCAGTTGGTGGCAGTTTGTTTCAGCAGCCCTAAGTAAAACAATTACAAAAGATGGACACTCTTTCTTGCCCTTTCAGGTTGTTCACTTGATAAAGAAAGCTGCCATGTTGGAGAGGTTCACGTGGCAGGGAACTGAGGGTGGCCTCTGGCCAATAGCAGCCAGCAAGGAACTGAGGTCCTCAGTCCAGTAACACTCAAGGAACGGAATCTTACCAACATCATGCGAGTGAGCATGGCAGTGGGCTCTTTCCCAGTTGAGCTTTCAGAAAATACCATAGTCTTGGCTGACACCTTCACCGTAGCTTTGTGAGAGACTACCCAGCTAAACTGTCCAGATTTCTGACCCACAGGAACTGTGTGTGTGTGTGTGTGTGTGATTTGCAGTTGCTAAGTTTTGGACTAATTTGTTATGCAACAATAGATAACAAATACACTATTCTATCTGTTGCTTATTACACAGATGAAAAGGCTAAGAAGTCCCAATATTGATTTTCTACAAAGAATATTACACTATTATGATACTATAGTGGTACTATAACATGTAGTACTATAGTACAATAATACATAGTATTATTAAGGTATATAGTATTAAAATACAAAGTATTATTATATCATACTACGTGGTGCTATAGTATTATAATACTATCTATTCCTAGGTTGCTCTTTAGCTCAGATGTACTGAACCTTACCAATCCTGACAGGTTTAGTGACAGGG
The DNA here is from genome assembly GCF_000951035.1 of Colobus angolensis palliatus. Lineage (NCBI taxonomy): Eukaryota > Metazoa > Chordata > Mammalia > Primates > Cercopithecidae > Colobus > Colobus angolensis. The sequence continues at coordinate 6,867,352 of NW_012116821.1, read as the reverse complement.
TAATTTAGAATCATGTGACTTCAAGTCTCAAAAGACACCCAAATGTCTCTTTTTCTAATTATTGGGATATTCTTGATGACATCTGGCAATGTCTATGTACCCTCTTCCAGAACGTGGCAGGAGGAATCTCTTTAATCCTCTAGCCCCAGCCTTGCACCATCTCACAGATCAGGGTAAATATTGGCCTCCTGTTAGGGGAGGATCATTTGAACAGTATACAAAGGAAACAGAGCATGAAAAAAAATCAAAACTAAATTCAAACAATCAAGTACAAGCTACATTATCAGGGGGATGCTGAAGCAGAAGAGAATAGGACAGATTTCACTGAGATGAAATTATGTGTGGCAGAGGCAGGCACTGGAATCATATAGTGGATCCTCAGTTCCGTCTCCAGGGCTGACCAATAGCAGCCGGCTGCTGGACACCCTGGCGCTGATGGCTCACAGCTGGACTGGAAATTGCCCTTCTATCACAGCTTACACAAGTTATACTGCCCCCGGGGGGTGGCCTGCAGTCAATGACAGGCTGATGCGAGGGTAGAGAGGATACAAAGCCTGGGCCCTCCCCCCACTCTGGGGACATTTTGAAGGTCCCTCCCAGAACCAGTGTTTCCCCAGGATCTACTGAGGGCTTCTGCTCCCACCACACTGCGGGTTAGTTTCTCCCTCTACCGAATTTGACCATCCTGACTTGTCCACAGGTGTATCTCCTTATTAGAGTTGCTGGATAAAATAAAGGACACTGCTGGGCGCTGTGGCTCACGCCTATAAACTCAGTACTGTGGGAGGCTGAGGTGGGAGGATTGCTTGAAGCCAGGAGTTTGAGACCAGCCTGGGAAACAAAGTAAGAATGCCCCCTCCAAACTCTATAAAAACATTTTAAAAATTAGCTGGGCATGGTGGCATGCACCTGTAGTCCTAGCTACTGGAGAGGCTGAGGCAGGAGGATCCTTTGAGACTAGGAGATCAAGGCTGCAGTGAGCTATGATTGTACCACTGCACCCCAGCCTGGGGAAGAGAGCAAGCTCTTGTCTCAAAAAAACAAAAAATAAAATACTTTGGGAGGCCGAGACGGGTGGATCACGAGGTCAGGAGATCGAGACCATCCCGATCTACACGGTGAAACCCCGTCTCTACTAAAAAATACAAAAAACTAGCCGGGCGAGGTGGCGGGCGCCTGTAGTCCCAGCTTCTCAGGAGGCTGAGGCAGGAGAATGGCATAAACCCGGGAGGCGGAGCTTACAGTGAGCCGAGATCGCGCCACTGCACTCCAGCCTGGGCGACAGAGCTAGACTCCATCTCAAAAATAAAAATAAAAATAAAAATAAAAATAAAAATAAAATTAAAGAATGCCTGGTTAAGTTTGAATTTCAGATAAGCAATGAATATTAATAGTTTTTAGTATAAGTATACACTACGCAATTATTTGTGATATAATTATACTAAAGAATTATTGTTTATCTGAAATTTAAATTTAACTGGGTGTCAGTTGGGCATGGTGGCTCACACCTGCAATCCTAGCACTTTGGGAGGCAGAGGGGGGTGGATCACCCAAGGTCAGGAGTTTGAGACCAGCCTGGTTAACATGGTGAAACCTTGTACTAAAATACAAAAAATTAGCCGGGTGTGGTGGTGCACACCTGTAGTCCTAGCTATTCAGGAGGCTGAGGCACAAAAATTGCTCAAAACCAGGAAGGGGAGGTTGCAGTGAGCAGAGATCATACCACTGCACTCCAGCCTGGGTGACAGAGGGAGACTCCTTCAAGAAAAAAAAAACTGGGTGTCCTGTATTTTTAGTTGCTAAATCTGGCAACTCTACTCCTGAAAGTACTTTCTGATAAAACTTCTGCACATAACTTTTCATCTTGAGTCTGTTTCTAGGGAACCCAGTCTAAAACAGGGAGGGTGAAATAGAGTAACAGAAAGATGAATGAGGCACAGCTTTCGCTTCAAAGTCTGCTGTAGAGTGTTTTCCAGTGCGATCCCATCCAGAGCTTATTGAGATATTTCTAAAAACTCAATTCTCCCTTCTCTTGCGCTTTTATCTTCATGCCTTATGATCTTTAGGTGAAAACAGATTTGTAAACAAACAGGAACCAGAGATACTGGTTATGCCCACATAATGAAGCAAATCAAGATACAGTGATGCGGTTATTATTGGAATCCTCACTGCATTTTTCTTTGTACAGGATTCTCTTAGTCACATTGCTCCCATAAACCTCATCATACCTTCTCTGTAGTTTCTGAAGTTAAAACAAAATCATGAAACAGATGTCTGTGAGACCCCTACAGATCACATCTTTGTAGTCATCACTCTTTTTAGAGATACTAGATGCTGATAACTTTCCTTGTATTTTGTGTATTTTCAGAGAACAGTCAAGAAACTATTTAATGAGAATATGTAATCAAACATGTGCTTCTGTGAATTCCTAATACAGATTAAAAGATATTTTAATGAGCAAGTTCAGTTTTTTTTTTTATGGACTCAACATTTACATCATACTATAATGGGTGTAAATAGTAAAAATAATTTTAATTCTAGATTCCCAAATAAAATTTTGCCAGATGTCATTCTGCAATCATGGACCCATATAACTACTCCACACATTCTGAAAAATAGCTTCTTACTATTCCAAACACTATATACCCTTTTAGTGAGAGATCATGCATTATTTTTATGTCCTAGATTCACATAGGCATTCAATAAATGATAGCTTGGGTAGCGGCAGTCATTTATTAGGACAAACATGCCCACATGTCATAGTCTATTTTGGCTGCTATAACCAAATGCTACAGACTGAGTAATTAATAAACAACGGAGATTTATTGCTCACAGTTTTTGAGACTGGGAAGTCCAGAATCAAGGTACCAGGAAATCTAGTATCTGGCGAGGCCCTGTTCCTCATAGATGGTGCTCTCGCTGTATTCTCATGTGGTAGAAAGGGCAACCTGGCTCCCTCGAACCTCTTCTATAAGGGCACTAATCCCATTCATGAGGGCAAGCCCTCATGATCTAACCACTTCCTAAAGGTCCCACCTCTTAATACTATTACACTGGGGATTCGGTTTCAGCATATGAATTTTGGGTGATACAAATATTCAGACCATAGCATCACAATAATTGAATAATACTATGTATATAAAATACTGATTAAGTGATGCCTGACTCATGTTTAAATGGAATGAATTACAGTAACATGAGTCAGGCATGTTTACACTTTAAATTAATATTTTATTCTACCTTAAAAAGTGCTTTCTTACCTGCTTTTATTCTTTCCAGGTATGTCTGCATGTATTTATTCACCATTTGAACATTCTTAATGACTTCATTCCATACCCACCACTTGCTGTGAAATCCATCAATCACATACCAGTTCTGATGCTGTTCTTGATAATACTGCCTAATCTCACCAATATTTTTGCGATACTTTGCATTATTGACAGCTATAATTTGTGCACTATTGTGCAATGGATAAGGCAATCTAATAGAGAAACAGAGAAGGAATGGAAAAAGCTATTAAAAACATGTATTTTCCCCCTGTATGATTAAAGTTTATTCCTTTTTTGTTGTCTTCATCATGCACGTTACCTTTGTTCATTTTCTTTTTCTAGGAGCAATCTTTTGAAAATCTCCTTGGAAGGCACACTCAATTCAAAGATGACCATGGGAATGATTGACCTGGCTTCCAAGAGATTCATTTGATGTTTAGTTACAGGATATCCATCGATGACAACACTAACAAGGAAAAACATGAAAATAAAAATTCCACCTTTCTTTTTCTCTCGTACTTCCTTTCTGTCTTCCGGAACCAGTCTGTCTCTTTAGGAGTAGCCCCATGCTTTTCCTTATGTAACTCATTTATTTTCTTCACACTTTGCCCTCTTCATCTCTGCATCTTTAATCTCAGTCAGGCCAAGAGCCATGAGGTGGGCAGGACACATCCAAATACAGTTCAGAAGGTGGGTGTAGGAAAGAGCTCTGAATTTCTACACTCAGCATGCTGGAGATAGGTTTTGGCAGAATTTGAGAGATAACTCCCACAGTACCTTGAACATTGTGTTCAATTGGTGCTATTAATCTAAACATGAAAGAGTATAGCTTTACAGGCAGATAACTTTAGATTTAAAATCTGGTTTGAACTTTCTGAGAGGAAATGATATTTAACTCTTAGAGTTGTTTTAAAGATTGGAGATCAGGTATGTAAAGCAACTAGAGTAGGACCTGGTACATATTAGATGCTCAAGAAGTAGTATTTTAGTAAGAGACTAAGCCAATATGGAAAAAAAAAAAGTGTGCTCTAAGCTTGCTTTTTGTAGTAAATGCTCTGTGAGAAGCCTGGGAGTGCAGCTGGGGGAGAGTTGGTGAGAGTGGCCCTATAATATTTGGGTGGGAATCATTCCATCAGGACCCATGATGCATGCCTCTGAGCAGAAATGGCTAGGAGAATTTAAACTAGTTCAATACATTGAGATAATGAGATTGTCACTAACAAACTGAGAGGAGGGGAAAAAAAGGCTGGTTATAGTTTCTAACCCCCAAGGTCAGGAAACTCCCTGTGAGGTGGGAGCAAGCTGGGCATGCTGGCTGGTGGTCATTAGGGAGCTTGGTTTGTCCTAAGCCACAGGATGCCCTGCCTCAGTGCTTTCCAGCTGTTATAGCAAGCTAAATATGGCCACACTTCTGTATTTGACTTACTGTGGATGAACTGTAACCTAGCTTAATAGTCAGACAAGATTGAAAACCTAACTTAGGAGTATGTGCCTATAACAATAACTGAGTCCTGGGCAATCCTAGTGGCCACACTTCAACCACTCATAGATTGCTAAGTGTTTAAACTGTGTTCAAATAAGCAAACACCAACCTGTAACCAATCCAGCTGTTTCTGTATCTCACTGCCAATTTCGGTACATCATTTCCATTTTTTGTCTATAAATCTTCTTCCACCATGTGGCTGCGCTGGAGTCTCTATGAATCTGCTATGATTCTGGGGGCTGCCCAATTTGTGAATTGTTCTTTGCTTAATTAAACTCCTTTAAATTTAATTCAACGGAAGCTTTTCTTTTATAACAGCTGAGTCTCTAGGCATTGGCCTACAATTCTACAGCAGAGGGGATTGTTGGCTAGGCTGGCCTCATAGAGAATGTATGAGGGTGCCATTGTTGTTTTTTTAATCAAGAGTAGCTCAACTTACTTGTTCTGTGAAGAGTCACTTGAGTGGCCCTCAGGATTAGGGAAATTCCGGGTGAATGAGCAGTCATTGTCCTGGTATTAAGGTGGAATGAAATCTTTTTGACTCAACCATGATTGCCTCACTGAGGTCCTTCTTATGCAAAGCTGAACACCAGGGAGGAGGTAATTCAATTTGGGTAAGACCTGGGGCCTTTTCTGGGGATAAAGTCTGACAACCCAGAAGCTGCTTCCCAATAAATGAACTCACGAGAACTGTTCAAGGACTTAATTATGGGTCACAGATAAGGAAAGGCAAGGAGACTCCTAATAGAAAACCTTGAGTAAATTAGGGGAGTTCTAGGTCAGTGACCTGTGCTCAAGACCAGGGCCTCAGGTTTCATGGGGAGGGCTTTTACTACTGGGTATGGCCCATGGCTATGCTGGAGGAGCAAAGGTGAGAAGTGTAAATGGAAGCGACAGCTCAAGTGCATAGCTTTCTTGTCCAAATGTGGTGTTAAGGGAGAGGCACTGCTACCCGTGCAGAATGCTGGGCCAGACATAGACCATCTCCATTGGACCAGCACCTGGGGGACAGGGGAGGGCCACTTCTCCATCACTTCATGGGGCAGTGAGAACTGGAGTGTAGAAGTCACATCAGCCTCCTTTGTTTAAGTCTGAAGCCTTTTGGACCACTCAGGGGTTACTGGAGTGAAGGGGCCTGTCTGCTAATCTGGGATGTGAATTTTCAAGCCAAGTTTTTGCTTGACAGAAAATTCAAATATGTAACCATATGGGTGTCCAGAGTTTGAGAGAAGTAGATCACACCCTTTTACAAGAGCTTTAAGTCCTATGTAAGTGTTTTACATCATGAGCCAGCAGTTTCTTGAAAGATTTAACTCCCTCTGTCCCATCCTCTCACCCCATTCACTTACCCTGCAGTACCGCACACACTTTCCATCAGAGAAAGTTCTAAGGCTTGAATAGCCAGTTCATCAGGTGCTGTCATTCCTTTATGAAGATGCCAATTTAACATAAGTGCCAGCTCTGTTTCCGGGTAATTGTTTAGTACATAACGCAAAGCTCCTCCTATTGATATATGCTTTAACCCATATTCGCTTGTAATTTTTTTGGCAACTGAAAAACATAAAACTTTTAAATTAAATTAAGTGATTTAGATTCAAGGGGAACATGTGCAGTTTTGTTACATGGGTATATTGCATGATGCTCAGGTTTGGGCTTCAAACGCTGGCTGCAGCTGCCCAAAACATGCTGCAGATCCAGGCCTCCTGCTCTATGGAGCAGGCAGGAGCCCCATCCTCCTGGGCATGGCTACAGTCACTTAAACTGCTGCTGTGGGTCTGAGCCTCCCTGTGCTCTTGGAGGCAGCCAGGAGCAGGTAAGATCTGCCCTCTTGGGTGCAGCTGCAGCCGCCTGACCCACAGCTGCAGCTCTAGGCCTCCTGCTCCAGGGAGCAGGCAGAAGCCATGGACAAGCCAGAACCCTGCCCCTTCTGAGTTGGCAGGATGGGAGCTCCCTGGGTGCAGCTTGGGGGGTTCTCCCAGGTGCAGGACCCAGGCATCTCTGCATCTCTGCAGCCTGCATCATCAGGGGCCTGGGAACCTCCCCAACCCCTGCAGGCTCAGTGGTGTCTGCTCTCGCTCTCTGGCCTCTCTCTGCTCCTGACCCTACTCCCATCTCTGAGCAGGGGTTGGGGCCAAGCCCAGGGGCCATAAATAGCAGTGGGTGGCAGATTGATTCCTAGGCAGAAGGGGGTGGGTCCCCAGTAAGGCCCCACTTTCAGGCCAGGGAGGGCCTGAAGGTTGGGGGCTGGAATGCCAGTCTGTGGACAGGAGTGGGGACTTGCGGTGCCTCTTCTGGGCCTACCCAGGGCCACCCATGGACCAATCAGCAGGCGCTTCCTCCCCTCCGAGGTCCATAAAAGCCCTGGGCTCAGCCAGAGCAGGGAGAGGCTGACCAGAGGACGAAGAGGGCAGAGAGATGACAGGATGACCAGCTGCAGAGAGAAGTACCCTCTCTGCTGACAGTGGAGTACCCTCTCTGTTGATAGCTGGAGAGGACAGGACGTCCAACTGCAGAGAGGAGTATCCTCTCTGCTGATAGCTGGAGATGACAGAACAACCAGTTGCAGAGAGGAGCTACCCTCTCTGCTGAGAGCTGCAGAATGACCTGCCAGCAGATAGGAGCCACCCTCTCCAGGGCCTCCTCTCTGCTGAGAACAGAACACTGGACAGATGACCTGCCTGCGCAGAGGAGCCACCCACTGTGGGTCTCCTCTGAGCTGCTGTAACACTCAATTCACATTTGTCTTTTTCACTGTTCAGTTGTCTGCCTACCTCATTATTCCTGGATGCAGGACAAGAATGTGGGCAAAGCTGCTGCAGCCACAGAGGTTTCAAGCTAGAAAAGATCCAACCCAAAGATACCAGAACAGTAGTACCCAACAGATAGTGAAAAACAAAACTCTAAATTTATTTCATTTCACTAATTTATCAGTTCACCTTAGTTTTAGACTCTGGCTGATTATATCAACAGCAAGCTAATTTTTCACATTTCTCAATGAAATTTCAAAAATTAAAATTGCCATATTTTATGGAACTAATAACTGTCAAAGGTCAGTCATTAACAGTACTTCAGGTCTGTGGCTGAGAGATCTAGTTAATGGGCCAAATCTGCTTGTTTTTTTTTTTTTTTCTTTAACAAACCAATTTTAAGGGTTTTCTTTCTTCTGCATGAGGTAGCAAAATTTTTGAGAGCTTTGCAAGTCATCTTATATGTACTCTTAATATCTGGTAGTATGCCCCAAATAAAAATATAACACTCCTGTTTCACTGAATCGTATCATTCTCCTTTCTGTCCATTTATGGACTCCATGATGCAATCAGCATTGCATAACCTATACAGTTAGATCTCAGTTAATACTCTAGGAAATAATTTTTAAAATGTATAATGGCACACTTGACATTTTAATAGTGACTTACAGCCTATGAGGAATTTTTCTTCCATGACTTTATTTGATATTTTTAACTATTTCATCAGGTGGGTGGAATTGATATTGAAATTTCAATTTTATAGATGAGGGGAACTGATTTGTCCAAGGTTACATAGATGTTGCCATTGGCTGAAGGAAGACTCACACTGGCTTCTCCTGAGTGACACAACAGACAGATACATGGATTCTGGTAGCTAGTAAATGTGGGTGTGCTCTGTTGTGTGTATATTCCTTGCCTGAGTACTGTGTGGAGATAGCAGTTGGTGCAGGATACTCAGAACCCTACTCATCCCATGAGGATGGTGATTGACTAGGGACCACCATCAGGACCGTCCAATAAGGAAGTTCCTGTGAGAGCCACAGAGCACGTAACTTCAGCTTTGCACAAATGCTGGAACGAGATTTTTTTTTTTAAGTTCTAACAATAATTAAGCTCCTAAAATTTGACACCTTGTTTAAAAATCAACCACCATTTCAACAAAAAAAATGAGATATCAGGTAATCTACATTTTCACTTTGTGCTCTGGATGTGGGATCTTATTTTGCATGTCAATGTTCTGCTGTCTTTGGAAAACATCATTATCTTTGTGAACATTTAGGATATGATTATGTCAGAGGCGTGCAAACCAGAGCAACTCCATCTTGAGTAGGGGCTGGGTAAATAAGGCTGAGCCATACTGGGCTGCATTCCCAGACAGTGAAGGCATTCTAAGTCACAGGATGAGACAGAAGGTCAGCACAAGATACAGGTCATAAAGACCTTCTGATAAAACAGATTGCAGTAATGAAGCTGGCTAAAACCCACCAAAACCAAGATGGCAATGAGAGTGACCTCTGGTTGTCCTCACTGCCACACTCTCACCAGTGCCATGACAGTTTACAAATGCCATGGCAACGTCAGGAAGTTACCCTATGTGGTCTAAAATGGGGAGACATGAATAATCCACCCCTTGTTTAGCACATCATCAAGAAATAACCATAAAAATGGGCAACCAGCAACCCTTGGGGCTGCTCTGTCTATGGAGCAGCCATTCCTTCACTTTCCCAATAAACTTGCTTTCACTGTACTCTATGGACTCGCCTTTGATTCTTTCTTATGTGAGATCCAAGAACCTTCTCTTGGGGTCTGGTTCTGGACTCCTTTCCTGTAACAATTATAGACTCTTTTGTCATGTTAAGAACTTTATAAAGCCAAAATAAACCTTTTATCTGAAGAGCTGGAACATAAAACTCCCTTATCTCTCTAAAGAAGAGAACAAAGAGTTCTCTATTCGGTCAATCTTTAAGACTTACTGTTTTCCTTGGAAATGTATCCTATATCTGCCCTTTCCATTCTGTTCTGATTATGACCACCCACTGTTCTTTTTGTTATCATGTCATGTTGAAATACTACAATCAACCAAGTTTTGGACTATTTGCCCTAAAGTCCAAAGTTACACAAAACATTACAGGAATACAGTTTATCAAATGCCTTTCCAGCAATGATTAAGATAATTTATTATTATTACTCGTTTTGAGACAGGCTCTCACTCTGTTGCCTAGGGTGGAGTACAGTGGCATGATCATGGCTCACTGTAGCCTCAATTTCCTGGGCTCAAGTGGTCCTCCCACCTCAGTCTCCTAAATAGTTGGGACTACAGGCATGTGCCACCACACTCAGCTAATGCTTTAATTTTTTTGAAGAGATGAGGTCTCACTATGTTACCCAGGCTGGTCCTGAACTCCTGGGCTCAAGTAATCCTCCCACCTTGGCCTTCCAAAGTGCTGGGATTACAGGCATGAGCCACTGTGCCTAGTATAGTAGATTATATTTATAAAATATTTTCTTATACTTTATATACTTAGGATATTTGACTATAATTATGAATATTAGTTTGTAATTTCTTGCATTGTCTTGGTTAGGTTTTGATATTAGGGTCATGTTAATTAAAAAATGGATTTGTATCCTATATGCCTTTTTGGCTGTATGAACCATATTCCTTAATAAAAAAGAAAATAAAAATAAGTTGGGAAACTTACTCTTTCTCCTTGCTATGGGAGAGCTTATAAAAATACAGGCATTATCTCTTGAGTTTTTAATCCTTTTAAACTTTGCTATAATTTTTGTCTAAAACAATTTGATTCTGGGCCATTTCAGAGTTGGGTTATTATTTTCGAATGCCTTCTCTTCAATGGTTATTGGTCTATTTAGGTTTTCTATCTTGTTTTGAGTCAATCTTGATAGTTGATTTTCTGAAAAGTGGCACTAGTTTTCAGGGTGAAGTCATTCTCACAGGATTAACAAGAATTCTGGACAGAAATATAGTTATAATAAGCCTGAATCAGGCTGTAGCTTTGACCCACTTCCTTGTAACTGAAAGTCACACAGCGTAGTTACTGACCACTGGCATCCCCATCATTCCTATAAACAGGATTTCTGATGTTCAACTCATAAGGCTTTTTGTTTAAGATAGATAGGATCTCTGATGTTAGAATAATAAGGCTTTTGTTAAGGAATTCCTTAAGCAGAACCTAAATGTCAGCAGAATAGCTGACACCAACAGGAGGTTTAAAGACCCCCACAGAGGAACCGAATCAGCAGGAGAATTCGGTTTCTTCATCTCCCTCTCCCATGACTTCAATCTGCATTCTTCAACCAATCAGTGATTTTTGCACTTCAATTCAGCCCACTCCAAAACTCTTAAAAACCCTAGCCCCAAATTCCTCAGGGAGACAGATTTGAGATTTCCTCCTGTCTCCTCACTCAGCCACCCTACGAATAAATGTCTTTTTCTGCTGCAACCCAGTGTCCTGGTGAATTGACCTGCCATGTACATCGGGTAATGGATCTGTTACAGTTAACAAGCAGATTCTTTTATGCTTGAGGGAAACAAAGGCAAACATACGCTCACCTGTAGTTTTCCCAGATTTTGGAGGCCCCACAATCATAATCCTAATGGGCACAGTAGGCTTAGGTTTGGGTTGGCGGATATATTTGATTGGGTTCTTCATAAATTTTTCTCTTGTTTCTTTACTAGATAAAAAATAAATATATTGACGATGGATTACAGGATAAATTGGATTCTCTGCATTTTCAACTGGCTTGATTGTCTCTCCTTCACTTAGCTGCAACATATACACAGTTGAATTTGAAAGTTAGTTTGAATTTATACAGCACTTCCCTGAAATACATTTGAAAAAAACAATTCATAAGAAAAAAAATTTCCTTACAGAATAGGAAAACTAATTATAATCAACAATTAATATTAAACAACTGTGGAAAAGTACACATTATTTTACAGCCGTATGAAATCAATGTAATAGTTCTTAATTGGCCTTCAGTTTATGACAATTATACTTCTACTTCCTTTATAGTGTGTTTAGTGTATACTGAATGTTTCTGTCAAAGAGCCTAAGGTTGTTTGCATTTATTCACAGGCCAATTTATCCTCACAAAGAGGTCCATTCCTAAGGTGATGTTATGGATTGAATTGTTTCTCCCTTACCTCCTCAATTTCTGTTTGAGGCCCTAGCACCCAAAGTGACTGTATTTGAAGACAGGGCCTTTAATAAAGGAGGTAATTAAGGTTAAATGAGGTCAGTAGGATGGAACCTGAATCTGGTGGGACTGGTGTCCTTACAAGAGGAGGAAGAAACATCGGGGTGGACACACGGAAAAGACCACGTGAGGACACAGTTAGAAGGCGGCCAACTGCAAGTTAAGGAGAGAGGTCTTGCCTTGTCAGAAAAACCAACCCTGCTGGTACCTTGATCTTGAACTTTTAGCCTTTAGAACTGTGAGAAAATAATTTCTGTTGTTTAAGCTACCAAGTGGTATTTTGTTATGGCAGCCAGAGATGACTAATACAATTGGGTTCTTGGGTTATCTTTTGGAGTATTCTAGTAGGGCAAATCCCACTGGGTTCTCTTCTATATTTTTGTACAGTTCAAATCCCACTGACATACACATTAAGAGCTATCATGAAAGGGAAAAATACACCTAAAAGGCAGCCTAAGGTGTGGGTAGGAATGAAGTTGGAGGAGTGGTTCCACATCTTTGCATTGGTGATGATGAAGACTGGGCAGTTGATCAATGCTACGTTTGAGTATCTTTTTATAGCATCAGATGGGCAAGCGTCAGCCATCCCTGGACTTGACAGAGTAGGTGTGAAACAGTACGGTGATATTGCTTCTCCCTGAGAGCTACCTCAAGACAGTTGTTACAGATCAATGGTAGTGTCAACATTGTAATTCTTGGGCTAGAGTGAAGTTCATGGATGGGAGTAAAGGCTAGAGATAAGGAGAAACTCAGGGGGAGGTAGGGGTGTCTGCTCTATGTTATACAGTTGGTGGTAAAAGAAAAGTTGAAAGTTTAATGATTCCATTTTAAATTCCAAAGTATTTTTATAGCTAGATGAGACTACTATACAATACTTACAATTTTTGAAATTATCCAGTCTTTTTCCTTTTAAGAAAGACATACCTTTGAAAAAAATAAAGAAGGAACATGGCTTTCAGGTGCATTTGCTGAAATTACCTTTACGGGGTCCCAATAGCCAAATGAGCTTATATATTTGTAGGTAAAGGTGAGCATTTTCTGGGCAAGGGCTGCTGATATTGGATGACATTTCTCAAAAATGCTTGCACGATTTTCCACCAGTGGTTTCAGTTTCATATTCAATGTATATTGTACAATGTGATTTTTCCGAGCTCCATTAATGGAAATTATTGGTATCAAATACCTCTCAAGTTCATCCTGATAAGAAAAGTCATAAAAACAAATATATTTAGTGAGAAAAAAGCTGGTAGTATTTAGTCACAGCATGTACACACTGCTGGTGACTAACTACTTCAGTCCAGAACACAAATATTTTTCAGCTTCCAAGTGGCTGCATGTTGGTGACTTAACTTATTCTGACCCTCTGTGGCTTCCACGTTGCTCTTAAATTATGGACTTATTGCATAATTGTTAAATGATCTGATAAAAGGAAATACAGCCCTAAAATATACATTTTTGAAATGTTTAAAAAATGGCATGAACTAAATTGCTTTAGTCTGATTCTCAAATGTTACTTTTTGAATTATAAAAAGTGAAGGAAAATTAATAACCTGTATTATTTGTAAATTATGTGTATCTGCTTCAAATTTTTCTCCTAGTTCACCTCTCAGGCGCTCAATTGCATCAGTTTCCTGTTCTTCATCTTCCTCACCACTCATCTCTTCCTCATCTTTTGGAAACTCATCTTCAAGGATGTTTTCAATATCATCATTGTCTTCTTCCAGTTCTTCCTCACTAATCTCTTCATCATCTCTAACAACATTCTAAGGAAGAAAACATTCCCTTTTACTATACATGTAAAATATGTAACAAAAGACACTATTAACAAATCATCTGGAATATTTTGTAATGGCTTGATATTGGTCGGTATTGTATGTTGACATTCATCGAGTAATGCAATAGGGTTTTAAATATCTGACACTTTTGGGGGTGTTATAGAACCCTTTTTTGTCATATTGCCAGAATTATTTTTCTGATTCCTTCTCATTTAGGTAGACTATTTCTTCTAATTATTTTTGAATTTATTTTGGATTTGATTGGTTTTTTAAAATTTCTTTTTTTTCTCCTTGAGGATGTGACTTTATGTTTATAGTTGCTTGTAACTTCTGGGTTCCTTCAGGAGTGAAGCCTCTGTGCATGAGTTCCTCGGTGGTAGTCTTTAGATGATGGCTTTCTCAGTTGCTGGTTGTAGTAGCAGTGTGCTCAATGTGGAGTGGGTTCACTGTCTCAGTTTTCTGCCTGGCTCCTATTGTAGGCTGTAGCCCGCTGCTTCTTTCAAAGGGTCTGTGGTTTCTTTCAGTTTTCCTGTTCAGTTCCTATGTTGCTTCTTGGAAAAACGTTCATAGTGTGAATCTCTACACATTATTTTGTCTTTCCAAATGGGGAGGCATGCTAACACTGCCTCCAACCTGCCATCTTGGAAAAATTGTTTAAAAATTTCTTTGGTACTCAGAATTTTAATACTTTCAAGACTCTGGCCCCAAAGTGGTCCCATAAATAAATACAGAGACAAAATATTAAATATTATTTATGTTTATGATTGTCAGAATGTTACATGTTTTTGATGATCTTCAGGAACAATATTTAATGCAGTTCAAAAAGTATAAAACACTAGCTGTCTTAACTGGGACAAGATGTTTCCTCATCTGTAAAATAAGAATAATAAAAGTACCTCACAGGGTTGCTGGGAGCATTAAATTAGTTAATACATGCAAAGCCATTAGAAAAGTATCTGGCACATGGTAAGTATGTGAACGTTAGCTATTGTTATGCTCTTATAGCTATTACTGTCACTTTGTGTAAAGCAGTGTACAAATAGAAGAGCAAATGCCTTTTCAGAGGCTATAGCCTATCTGAGAAAATGAGAATAATACATTAATGATTATTAAAGACCATGACAGGATATTGGTACTAAGTTGTATTGTGTAGGTTTTAAGTGCTATAGTTCACTTTGCACAAAACTGAACCCTATAATAATCATCCTCCTGCACTGCCTCCACACTGTTCTCCCTGTAGTATTCCTTGTTTCAGTTGGAGAACTGCCCTCCCGCCTGAAACGTGGGAATTATCTAGACTCCCAGGATGAGAGTCCTGGATGGGAAGGGATGGGGGGTTACAAAGGACTGTAATTCTAAATAATGCTCAACACTCCCTCCCTTGAGGCCCCTCTCCACTGTTTGCCTTCAAATTGTCTCTTGCCTGCAATTTTCTGGCTATTTCCTAATGATTCTAAATGACCAGGCCTCTGGTCCTGTGAAAAGTGCCTGGAGATGGGATTTGGGCTTGTGAGTGCAGGGAGGAAGATGAGAGCATAAGGACCCATTCCTGCCCAAGCTCCCCTTTCTCCAAAAGGGGAGTTTGGCTATGGAGCAGGGTTTTTCAGTTCTGGCTCCTTTCAAAGAAGTTTGAGATCATTTAGTCTCCTTACAACTTGTTCTTTTTTATTATATCTTGTCAATTTTCTATCCTGATATTTAATTTTCTACAAGCTGGGACATCTTAGTTCCAGATGAACTTATGCTCAACTCTCTGGCTCCACTGAACAGCTCCTGCAACTTTTTATTAAAAATCGAAATTGTACAATTTTAAAAAGAAATTCATTTTATTATAAAGAAATTAAATTATATAGTATTGTATAAGATAAAAAGTAGAAGTCTTTCATCACACTCCTATCTCTATTTCTACCCTCCTACCTGGAATTAACTTTGGTTAACAATTTGGTTAGGATCCTTACAAATGTTTTACTATATATATATATATTTAATTACCTTGTATTTTAAACATAAGGGGGATTATTTTATTTTCTACAACTTTAAAAAAATTATCAATATATTTAAATTTATTTTTATATCAGAATATACATCTCAATTTTTTTCAATTAATTAAAAAATAATTTCAACTTTTACTTTAGATTCAGGGGTATGTGTGCAGGTTTGTTACAAGCGTATATTGCATGATGCTGAAGTTTGGGGTATGATTGATCATGTCACCCAGATAGTCAGCATAGTACTCAATAGTTATTTTTTCAACCCTGTCCCCAACGCTCCTCCTAGTAGTTCTGAGTGTCTATTATTGCCATCTTTATGTCCATGAGTACCCAGTGTTTAGCTCCTACTTATAAATGAGAATACAGGGTATTTGGTTTTCTGTTCCTGTGTTAATTTGCTCAGGAAAATGGCTTCCTGGAATACAGGGTATTTGGTTTTCTGTTCCTGTGTTAATTTGCTCAGGATAATGGCTTCCAGCTGCATCCACATTGCTGCAAGGGATATGAGTTTGTTCTTTTTTATGGCCATGTAGTATTCTACAGTATTACACATGTGTGTAGCACACTTCCTTTATCCAGTCCACCACTGATGAGCCCCTATGTTAATTCCATGTCTCTGCTATTGTGAATAGGGCTATGATGAACATATGAGTGTATGTGTATTTTTGGTAGAACAATTTATTTTCTTTTGTATATATACCCAGTAATGGGATTGTTGGGTCGAATGGTATTTCTGTTTTGAGTTCTCTGAGAAATCTTCAAACTGCTTTCCACAGTGGCTCAGCTAATTTACATTCCCCTCAAGAGTGTATAAGCATTCCCTTTTCTTTGCACCCTCACCAGTATCTGTTGTTTTTTGACTTTTTAGTAATAGCCATTCTAGCTCAGGCATGGTGGTTCATACCCATGATTCCAGCACTTTGGGAGGCTGAGACTGACAGATTGCTTGAGACCAGGAGTTTGAGACCAGCCTGGGCAAAATGGTTAAACCCTGTCTCTCCAAAAACAAAAAATAAAAAAATAGCTAAGTGTGCTTCTATCTGCAGTCCCAGCTACTTGGAGACTGAGACAGGAGGATTGCTTGAGCCCTAGAAGTTGAGGCTGCAGTAAGCTGTGATGGTACCACTGCACTCTAGCCTGTCTCAAAAAAAAAAAAAAAAAAAAAAAAAAATAGCCATTCTGACTGGTGTAAGATGGTATCTCACTGTGGTTTTGATTTGCATTTCTCTGCTGATCAGTGACGCTGAGCATTTGATCAGATGTTGTTGGCTGCGTGTATGTCTTCTTTTGAAAAGTGTCTGTTCACATCTTTTGCCTACTTTTTAATGGAGTTATTTGCTTTTTGCTTGTTCAATTGTTTAAGTTCCTTATAGATTTGGAATATTAACCTTTGTCAGATGCATAGTTTGTGAATATTTTCTCCTATTCTTTAGGTTGCCTGTTTATTCTGTCGATAGTTTCTTTTGCTCTGCCAAAGCTCCATAGACTTAGGTCCTTAGTGGGAGCTAAGCTCCCATTTGTCAATTTTTTTGGTACAATTACTTTTGAGGACGTAGTCATAATTTTTTCCCAAAGCCAATGTCCAGAATGGTGTTTCCCAGGTTTTCTAGGGATCATATAGTCTGAGGTCTCACATTTAAATCTTTAATTTATCTTGAGTTAGTTTTTTTATATGGTGAAAGGTAGGCATCAGGTTTCATTCTTCTGCATATGAATAGCCAGCTAACCTGGCACCATTTATCGAATAGGGAATCCTTTATTACTTTTTGTTGTTGTTGGCCTTGTTGATCAGATGGTTGTAGGTGTATAGCTTTGTTTCTGAGTTTTCGATTCTGTTCCATTGGTCTATGTGTCTGTTTTTGTACTGGTATCATGCTGTTTTGATTACCATAATCTAAGAGTATAAAGGTAGTATGATGCCTCTGGCTTCTTTTTTCTTGAGATTGTTTTGGCTGTTTGGGGCTCCTTTTTTGGTTCCATATGAATTTTAGAATAGTTTAAAAAATCTGTGAAGGATGATATTGGTAGTTTGATAGGAATAGCATTGAATCTGTAGATTGGATAGTATGACCATTTTAATGATATTGATTCTTCCAGTCCATGAGTATGAAACATTTTTTCATTTGTTTTGTGTCGTCTCTGATTTCTTTCAGCAGTGTTTTGTAGTTCTCCTTGGAGAGATTTTTCACTTCCTTGGTTAGCTGTACTCTTAGGTATTGTATTCTTTGGTGGCTATTGTAAATGGGATTGCATTCTTGATTTGGCTCTAAGCTTAAATGTTACTGGGATAAAGGCAACTAATTTTGTGCATTGATTTTTGTATCCTGAAAATTTACTGAAGTTGTTTATTAGTTTCAGTGACCTTTTGGCAGAGTCTTTAGGGTTTTACAGGTATAGAATTACATTGTCAGCAAAGAGATAGTTTAACTACTTTTCCTATTTGGATGCGTTTCTTTCTCTTCACTGATTGTTCTCTGCATCTTAATATTTTTAACAGTCACATAGTATTTCGTAGTATCACAGTTCATTCATTCTTCTATTTAAAAAATGTGTTTTTTTTTTCTATAGAAACCAGTTTAGAAAGTAACAAAACAAACAATAAATGGCAATCACTTTTGACCCTCGTGATATTTGGTTCCTCTTTCCTGCCAGTGATGATGAGAAATTTAGCTAACTTACATCACTCCTCTTTCTGCCTGTTGCCCAGTTTTAGTCATATTTTCACTGTTTATTTTGTAATCGAGTGCTTATAACTTTGAATACTCTTCCCGAATCTCTATTTATTGAGCTGTTCTCTTCAGATGTCTGTTTTGATTCCCCGTCAAGAGGATGTCCTTACTCTTCCTTCCAAGTCTCCCTTTCTTCAGTTTCTAAGTATTTCGTCTCCAATATTATTACATTTATGTCCCTGTCCTATAATTGGAGTTCAGTATTTGGTGTTTCATGTAAAATTGATTCTAAAAATTAAAAGCAAGCAAACAGCATTTGATTGATTCTGAATATGGAAATCCAATAAACAGCACCTGCTATGTTAAATTATGTAACCCTTATTCACTACAGCTAGAGTTAGTAATACAGGGAATGCAATTCTATGTAAAGAAACATGCACTACCCTAAGTAGAATGTTTCTAGTATCAACACCAAACATCATTTTTTCTTCTTATTCAAAATCATGTTACAATTACATTTGCCCCATATTTGAATAATACTCTTTTTTTTTTTTTTGAGACGGAGTCTCGCTCTGTCACCCGGGCTGGAGTGCGGTAGCCGGATCTCACCTCACTGCAAGCTCTGCCTCCCGGGTTTACACCATTCTCCTGCCTCAGCCTCCCGAGTAGTTGGGACTACAGGCGCCTGCCACCTCGCCCGGCTAGTTTTTTGTATTTTTTTTTTTTTTTTAGTAGAGACGGGGTTTCACTGTGTTAGCCAGGATGGTCTCGATCTCCTGACTTCGTGATCCACCCGTCTTGGCCTCCCAAAGTGCTGGGATTACAGGCTTGAGCGACTGCGCCCGGCCTTGAATAATACTCTTATTGTCTCTCCCCACCCCCATATTTCTAGGGTTTTTTTGTTTGTTTTATTGTTATTTGTTTTGTGAGCAGAAGCAGTGTTATTCATCATATCAATTGGCTACTCTTTTCAGGAAGAATATAAAAGAGGCTAATTTTCACAGACCTTAAGTATCTGAAAATTTTTCCATTTCATTTTCTCGCATTATAAACAGTTTGGCTAAGTACAGAGTTCTAGGCTGAAAATCATTTTCACTTAGAATTTTGCAAGCATTGTCTTTGTCTTCTACTATCCAGTATTGTTACTGAGAAGTCTGATACAAATCTTACCTCCATTCCTTTGTAGATATCCTTTAAAAATTTTAGAAACAAGTGGGAGCTTCTCTTTAAACCTGCCAATCTCAAATTTCGTAAGGATGTGTCTAATGCACATCTCTTTTTATTTATTCTGCTTGGCATTCGATGGGCCCTTTCAACTTGAAGACCTCCTGCTCTCTTCAATACTGGGAACTTCTCTTCTAACATTTCTTAGATTATTTCCTTCTTTATTTTCTGTTTCCACTGTTTTGAAATGCATATTGGATGTTGGCCTTCCTGGATTGACCTCATAGATCTTTGGTTTTTTTCTTTCATATTTCCTATCTCTTGCATTTTTTTTACATTTGAGAAACTTCTTGGACTTTTCCTTTTTGTCAGTTTAACTTTTAACTTATTTTAGTTTTCATTAACTCTTTTTTGTTCTCCGACTTTTTATAGCATCTTCTTCCTGTTTTATGGATACAAGTTTCTTCTTGAATTTTCTGAGAGAAAGTGAAATTCTTTTAATATTTAATGATGTTTCCTGGATTGTCCACTTGTTTTATGATCAATTGTTCTGTTTGTTTATGTTGGGTTTTCCTTTTGTTGGTGATTTTCCTCAAGTATATGGTAATCCTTGGTTGGCTATTCATTTTTATAAATGAAGGGTTAAATTGATTAGTTCAGAGCAACTGCATGCTGTCTGTATATGAGCAGGTAATGTTGTATCACATTGCTATTTAAGATGTGAAGATGAGAAGATGCAGGAAGCCTGGACCTTGCCCCAAAACTGAAGGGTATCAACCAACATTCTGGGGACCTAGAATCTTCTAGACAGATTATTTCATCCCTTTAGAAATTATTTACCTTTTTTCTGTATAGGGCAAATGTCGCTGTTAAGTGAAGGGCTGGTAGAGGTGACCTTAAGGAATTTTTCTGCAATTTACCCTCTTACACTTTCTAGATATTCAAATTGTATACAAATAATAAGTTTTATTCTTACTTTTTAATATGTATGCTATTTCTTTTTCTTACTTTGCTTTGGCTCACACCTATAGTACAATGTTGATTTTTAAAAATTCTAAAAATATCCTAAAAATCTTCACAAAAGACCATTTAAGAGACTCTCAGGTTAATTCTTCCCAGGGGAAAAAAAGTTTTCATTTTTCTGTAAATGGTCATTTAATCTTGTAGAAGAGTGTTGTTTTCCCTGACATCATGCATCTCTTAGTCTTCAAGTTGGAAGATGTATATTCTAAACTTCATGATCTTGAAGATCTGCCTCAAATATGAAGAAATAAGTTTGTTTAACCTCTAGCAGATAATAATAAACTGTAAACAACACTCCTCTCTCTCTACTATATTTGAGGTCTTTGGAGCAAGAAAAGCAGATTTTGAAGAGCAGTCAAAATTTGGAGGAAGCAAATGGCATAGGGTGAGTTTTCTGATTTTGTGCATTTGCCCAGAGGGCAGTTTCAGAGTAGTGATGGTTCAGTGTGACTAAAACTTTGGTAGAAAGCCAACTGACTTTCTGGATGGAGCAACCAGAGAAAGGAGCCACAACCAGGGCCACTGGAGAGTGAGGGTAAATGCCAAAGATGAGAGAGCCAGAGAAGGGAATACCAAACTCAATTTGTCCAAGACTCTGGCTAGCCTGTGAACCATGTACATACGGGCAGTTCAAGAATAGCATACACAGAGCTGCCATTCATTGCTGGCATGACAGAATTTTAAAGCTTATCTTACCAAGTTAATTGGCTGCTAAAACAAAACCTCATTTCTCTTTGGAGGTATATAACAAAATCCAGAATCCCCACAATATAACATTTACAATTCTAGAATAGAATCCAAAGTTACTCAAAATATGAAGAATCATGAAAATCTGACCCATCCTCATGAAGAAAGATAATAATCAAATACCCAGCCCAGGTGTTAGAATCGCCAAACAAGAACTTTTAAAGCAGTTATTATTACAATGATCAAAGAGGAAAAGGAAAATACACTTATAATAAATGAACAGATAGGAAATCTTAGGAGAGAAATAAAAAATATAGAAACAAACCAAATGGAAATTTTAGAAAAATACAATATTTGAAATTAAAAAAACTGTTGGTTGGGCTTAAATTATTTACCTTAAAGAAGAGAGAGAAAAAAGACAGAAAAAAAATCAACAGAGTTCCCAGGACATGTGGAACAACAGCAAAGGTCTAACCTATGTATAACTGGGGTATTATAAGCAGAAGAAAAAGAGTAAATGAGGCAGAAAAAATGTCTAAAGAAATAATGTCTAAAGTTTCCCCAAATTTAGTGAAAGACATAAATGTACAGATTAAAGAAGCTTAGTGAGCCCCAAACTAAATATGAAGAAAATGATATGTAGGCACATCATAACCAAACTGTTAAAAAGCAAAGATACAGAGAAAAGAAAAACATAGTAGGTGAACAATAATTCAGATGTCCAGCATTCCCATCCTTCTGATTTCCATCACACCAGAGGAATGAATGAAGAATATCAGAAATAGTAAATATCTTGATAAATGTAAAACAAGGCTTTCTTTCCTATTAATTTTTTGAAAATACATGTGACTAATATAAACATTAGAACAATTTCCTATGAGGGTTGTAATGTATTCAGTTGTAAAACACATCACAACTAGAGCATAAAGGATGTTAGTGGGTTGGAGATGGGTGAGGCAAACGGAGCTAGACAGTTCTAAGGTTTATATAATATTACATTGAGTAATATTGACCCTAAGTAGAATGTGAAAAGCCAAGGATGTATTTGTAATTCTAGCATAACTACTAAAAAATGAAGCATAGAGGTATACTTAAAAAGGCAATAGATTTTCTTCTAGGGTTTTTATAGTTTTAGGTCTTACATTTAAGTCTTCAATCCATTTTGATTTTTGTATATGGTAAAAGGAACAGGTCCAGGTTCATTCTTCTGCATATGGATAGCCAGTTATCCCAGCACCATTTATTTACTAGGGAGTCATTTCCCCATTGCTTGTTATTGTCGACCTTGTCAAAGATCAGATGATTGTAGGTGTGCAGCTTTATTTCTGGGTTCCACTGCTCTATGTGTCTGTTTTTGTACCAGTGCTATGCCGTTTTGGTTCTCGACAAATATTTTATGACAAAGTCTCCAAAAGCAATTGCAACAAAAACAAAAATTGACAAGTGGGACCTAATTAAACCAAAGAGCTTCTTCACACAAGAGAAACTATCAATAGAAGAAACAGACAACCTACAGAATGGGATAAAATATTTGCAAACTATGCATACAACACAAGTCTAATATCCAGAATCTACAAGGAACTTAAATCAACAAGCCCAAAACAACAACCCCATTAAAAAATGGGCACAAGATATAAACAGACACTTAAAAGAAGACATAGACACAGACAACAAGCATGTGAAAAAATGCTCAATGTCACTATTCATTAGAGAAATGCAAACTGAAAACACAGTGATGTGTTATCTCATGTCAGTCAGAATGACTATTATTGAAAAGTCAGAAAATAACAGATGTTAGTGAGGTTATGAAGAAAAGGAAATGTTGGTGGGAATGTAAATTAGTTCAGCCACTGTGAAAAGCAGTTTGGAGATTTATCAAAGAACTTAGAACTACCATTTAACTCAGCAATCCCATTAATGGGTATACACCCAAAGGAATAGAAATCGTTCTACCAAAAGGTCACATGCACACATGCAGTGCACTATTCACAATAGCAAAGACATGCAATCAACCGCCCATTAATGGTGGACTGGATAAAGAAAATGTGGCACATATATACCATGGAATACCATGCAGCCATATAAAAGAATGAATTCATATCTTTTGCAGCAACATGGATGGAGCTGGAGTTCATTATCCCAAGCAAATTAACACAGGAACAGAAAACCAAATACTGCATGTTCTCATAAGTGGGAGCTAAACTTCAAGTGCACATGGACACAAAGAGGGGAACAACAGACACTGGGGCCTACTTGAGGGTAGAGGGTAGGAGGAGAGTGAGGGTCAAAACACTACCTATTGGGTACTATGCTCACTACCTGAGTGACAAAATTATTTGTACACCAAACCCCGGCAACATACAATTTACCCATGTAACAAACCTGCACATATACCCTCTGAACTAAAATACAAATTGAAAAAGAACACTTTTCAAAAGAAAAAAGGGCAATAGATAATTAAAATGAATTTCTAAATATATTCAAATAATCCAAAGAAGGATGGAAAGGGGGAACAGAGAAACAGAAAACAGAGGGGACAAGCAGAAAGCAAATAAATTCATAGTCTCAGAGAGACAGGACTAGATTTGGGGTAAGCTGTGTTACTACTGTCTATTGGTAGAGGAAGACAGGGGAAGCTACATCTGGATAGAAGCTTGTGCCAGGAGAGTGATAGATGTTTTCATAATTAGAGAGAGGACGGAAGAGGAAAGCATGAAGAAATGGAAGAAATAAAAGACCTGTCAGAGTTCTCAGGGCTTCCTGACACAGATGCTCATTATCTAGATCCCCAGATTCCTTTATTATGCTGTGGTGTGACTGATGTTGCCTGTGGAGCTGCTATTTTGAACTACTTGGTTTTCAGCGCTTTTAATCTGTCTCCAACCCGTATACCCATGTACACTTTTGCTTGCTGTTTCATCCTGAAGAGCCCTCTGTGTATCAACCTTTGGGTCTAAACACTCCGTCTTCTCCCTAGAGGATCTTGGAGATGGTTTTGGCATGGTACTTGGTCCCGACCTTTGTTTCAACCTGTGTGGACCCTGACTTGGACCTTCACTCAGTACCTGTGATCGATGTGTCTCTATTACTCTTCACCGAGATGTAGTCTGACACTGTGCTCACTTGCTCCCTGGGCTCCCTGCCCTGGCCCTCCCTTGCTTTCACCTCCCAGTGGCTACCCAACACCTAATAGAGACCCAGAGATGGAGCCGGTGGATGGGAAGAGAGGAAAGATTACAAGCGAGGCCAGGGGCTGCCTTACAGTCACATTCTGAGATGACAGGTCCACAAGATGGCGACGTTTCCCTATGAAATTAATGCAAGTAATGCCTAGGATATTGAAGTGATTTCTAACATTGGAAATGTCCCATTCAGTGCTAAAAAGAAAGTAAAGGCAATGATTTTGTTTAGGGCAAGAAGACAAACCTGGGAAGGGCTTTCTCTGCCTGGATTCCCCAGTTAGTGTGAAAAAGGCAAGTCATGGAACTGCATATTCTGCATAGGAAAGGCAAATGTGAGAAACCCCCTGGATCTGTTTATGAAAGTGAGCTCCAGGATAGATGTGGAGTCCGGATGGATGACACTCAAGGTGGCACACTGACCAATAGTAACAAGAACACTAACTCATCCCTGAGATGCTACATTTTGTCTGCTTTATTGTCTGAGTCAGTAGCAGGACATATACAATTTCCATCAAAGGAGCTGAAAAAAAAACCCACATACAGTTTTAATTTTTAATTCATCAAAAATCTCAGGAGTTGTGTTGCGAGTTTATTTGTATCAGTTTTGTGGGATACACAGCCAATTTTACAAACATGAAGTCTCAGGAGAACTGACTTACAAAATCCTATTTAACCTCTGCATAGAATATTGAATTTCTGAATGAAAAATCAGAAGAAATCACACCATTCTAATGTTAACAAATGAAAAAATTATAAAGAACATTTAAAGTTTATCCTGAAAACTAATGTTTAAGAAAAGAAGATTTAACTAAAGAGTAGCAAAGGGAAATTAAATTATTATTAATTAGGGAAACTAAGTGTATTAATTTTTCCCATTTTACAATAAAAAGCCCTAGGTTAACAGAGGCTAAGTGACTTACTCAATGTTTTTTTTTTTTTTTTTGAGGCGGAGTCTCGCTCTGTCGCCCAGGCTGGAGTACTGTGGCCGGATCTCAGCTCACTGCAAGCTCCGCCTGCCGGGTTCACGCCATTCTCCTGCCTCAGCCTCCCGAGTAGCTGGGACTACAGGCGCCTGCCACCTCGCCCGGCTAGTTTTTTTTTTTTTTTTGTATTTTTTAGTAGAGACGGGGTTTCACTGTGTTAGCCAGGATGGTCTCGATCTCCTGACCTCGTGATCCGCCCGTCTCGGCCTCCCAAAGTGCTGGGATTACAGGCTTGAGCCACCGCGCCCGGCCGACTTACTCAATGTTATACAACCTCAGAGAAATAACTGAAGTTGAATGTCACATGTGTCAGCACTCCACCAGGCACTGGAGAGCAGCGGACAAAGTCAACGAGAACTGGAGAATGGATACCGGGTAGGTGTGTTTAACTGCAAAGCCTGGACTCCTTCATGCTGAAACATTTGAAGTGATTCAGAAGGAGACCACTAGGGATTCCCAAGGGCATAAAGTAGTTAACTGTACTTAATTCCAGGTTAGGACATCTTTTTGATCTTAAACATTAGCATGACACCTTGAACTGAGTAAACTTTCAGAACATGTTTGATGAGGGAAATGAGCATTAGAATGAGGCTAGGATTTCTGTAAGCTTTGCTCATGGCTTATTTGCCAGTATTTGAAACAGTGTCAGATACAAAGCTCAATTAATGTTTGCTGATGGACTGAATGAATAAATGAATGAAAATTGAGGCAAATAATTAAGAGGAGGGTTCTTATTCTTAGACGGTGCCATAATTTTCTTGGTCCAATGGTTTTTTATCTACTTTTGGTTGTAAATATTTTGTTTTGACAAAGCAACAATTACTTTGGCCCCTCCTCTGCAATGCTTTGTGCCCGCAGTTGCAGTTGCACTGTATAATATCAGCAGCCCTCTGTACGGAAGTCCAGCATATTCACACCAGGGTGACATGTGGTTGCACTTGTAGCAAGTTGTATTTTCTGATATTCCTCTTTTTCTCTTCTTGTTTGGCTGGACGTTTTTATACAGATGGAAATCAGGTTACAAGAGGGTCAGCCTTGAAAAGGTGTTACAAGGGTGTCTTAAGACAGAAGGCAAAGATTGGGTGTGATGGCTCACGCCTGTAATCCTAGCACTTTGAGAGGCTGAGATGGGGGGATCCCTTGAGCCCAGGAGTTCCAGGTTGCAGTGAGCTATGATTGTGCCACTGCACCCTGCCCTGGACAACAGAGTGAGACCCTGTTTCAAAAAAAAAAAAAAAAATTACTTACCTCCCTCCTTTTTTTATCTCTCTCCAATATAAGTTCAGCCCTTCTTTTAGCAATCATATCAACCTGTTAAAGAAAGAGACATTAAAAAATTGCAATAGAGAATGATAAAAGTGGCTTTCTCTGTATTAATATATTTTTATATAAAGTAGGAATAACATTTGGGCAGAAGCACAGTGCACTTTGCAGGAAAGGATGTGATGGCGGTAATCATGTTGCTTGGCTTGCATGCTTGTACCTCTGAACCTCTTGATCAGCTATTTTCTGCCAGAGGGATAAATAGCACTTGGGGTCAGTTATTCTTTCCACAAAGTTTAGAACTCCTTTTCAAAATTTATTGCTCATTTGTTTGGTTTTGGTCGCAAGAAATAGGGAAATACTTAGAGGCAATTCATTGAAAATGGTAAGCTTTTAACACACTATTGAATAGCCTAACATAGCAATCCCCAACCATTTTGGCATGAGGGACCAGTTTCACAGAAGACAATTTTCCATGTACCAAAGATGGGGATTGTTTTGGGATGATTCAAGCTCATTACATTTATTGTGCACTTTATTTCTATTACTACTACATTGTAATATCCAAAGAAATAATTTTAGAACTCACCATAATGTAGAATCAGTGAGAGCCCTGAATTTGTTTTCCTGCAACTACATGGTCCCATCTGGAGGTGATGGGAGATAGCGACAGATCATCAGGCATTAGATTCTCATGAGTGTGCAATCTAGATCCCTTGCATGCACAATTAACAATACGGTTTGTGCTCCTATGAGAATCTAATGTGCTGCTGATCTGACCAGAGGCAGGGCTCAGGCAGTAATGTGAGTGATGGGGAACGGCTGTAAATACAGATGAAGCTTCACTCACTTGCCCAGTCACTGCTCACCTCCTGCTCTATGTCCTGGTTCCTCACAGGCCACAGACTGGTATCCATCCATGGCCCAGGGTTTGGGAACCCCTGGCCTAACAAAC
Organism: Colobus angolensis palliatus; assembly: GCF_000951035.1. NCBI lineage: Eukaryota > Metazoa > Chordata > Mammalia > Primates > Cercopithecidae > Colobus > Colobus angolensis. The sequence goes on along the minus strand of NW_012116821.1, from coordinate 6,839,943 downwards.
CTAAAAACACGCATGTCCACATGGGGAAAGTGCATGTGGTTGGGAGACAGTTACAGACTTGATATATAGACAGTCCTCCAACCTTCCCAGAATCCTCTAAATCTAACACAGTGGATCCTCTTTGATAGGTCTCCAAGGTTTTCATGAAAACTAATCTGCTTTCTTCAGGTTTCGGGGCTTATTGGCTCAGGACTCCACAAACTGGTCTCCCTTTAAATACCAGGAGGATAGTGGTGCCTGAGGACATGCCCTGGGGCTCTGGTCCAGACAAGCAGAGCCTGGGTGCTTTCATCTGGTTGCTATTGAGCACACATTCCTGAGAACTTATGCCTTGTAGGCATGCAAGAATTATTTGTAGATAGAATTATAAAGCTGAACTGAATATAATGTATTTGGTTTATGAGCCCCAGAAAGATTTTATGGCTCTTAACATGGCGAGAATTTACAAAAACTTCCATTATTTCCTTTTATACAAACATATTTTTACCATAGGTTCTTTAAATGTGGAGTTGTGAAAACATAGTTTCTTTTGTGTTTTTGTAAAACTTAAAGACCACTGTATATACCAAAAAATTGCAAACTATACCAATAGCACTCATACACATTCTGAGTCTACTTTTCTTCTGCTCCTTTCACTCAAATAGTCAGTGAGGTTTAACTAATTATTGCACATCTGCCAGATGGCAGCACTGTCCTGAGCACTATAATATATATTCTTTCATTTTCTGCTCAAAACATATCTGCAAGGCATTACCCCACTCTAGAGGTGAGTTAACAGAAATTCAGAGTTTAACTCATGTAATGTCACACAATTAGTGTGAGGATGCTTTTAGAAACTACCAGATATGGTCTCGATCTCTTGACCTGGCCAACATGGTGAAACCCCGTCTCTACTAAAGATACAAAAATTAGCTGAGCATGGTGGTGCACGCCTGTA
>NW_012116821.1:6806662-6838461 GCF_000951035.1 Colobus angolensis palliatus | reverse complement strand
AAAACACGTGATGTCTAGGATGTGGCTTCATTGCCCTACAGCTGTTCTGTCCAGTACAATAGCCACTAGCTGTGTGTGGCCATTTATATTAAAATTAAATAAAATTAAACATTTGATTTCTCAGCCACACTTAAATCACATTTTAAGTGCTCAATAGCCACTGTGACTAGTGGCTCCTGTATACAACAGCACAGATCTAGGACATTTCTGTCATCACAGAGATTTCTGTGTTAGCACTGGCCTAGATATTCCAGGCCCCACAGTGAGACAACGTACGAATGTGCTTTGGTAGGCTCTCTTCTTTGGCTCTTTCTTTTCCATTCTCATACTTAAAGAATCTCGTGCGTGGCAGACAGTTTGGCCTGCATGTCATCAAGAACACTGTGGAGCCAGGTATCTTCCCACGTCTCCCTCCTTACTTTCATAGTTCTTAGATGGCTCAGAACTCTGCCTGCCTTGATATTTTGCAGACCAGTGATGGCCTGGGACGTGCAATCTTAGTGTGGTGGGGAAGAAGAATGGATGGCAATGGCCTTGAAGGGATTTCCTCTGGCTAACCCCAAGATGAAAATAATTTGAAAACCGTGTCTGAGCAATGAAAGAGGAACTGCTTGGCTTTAACACTTTGGCAGTCTGTAATTTAATTGGTGTTGAATTGTGAGAATGTATTACATAATTTAAGTCTTAGTATCTCAGAATTGAAATTAATAGATGAGCTCTCTGACACATTTTTCCATTCTCCCTTGCCAAATGTTCGTCTAGTTTATGCTTATTTATTGGCAAGAAGCTCCCTGCCTTCAGTCTTGGCTCTTTTTGAAATGTCTCGCTAAGAATGAAATATACTTTCCCTGTACCTTCCTCCTACCAATGGTAGTTCTTTCCCTTGAGGCCACGTGGAGTAACTCCAAGCTCCCTTTGGCATGAAAGCCCTTCAAACATTTAACACTGCTCTCATGTCTCATCTGGGCCATCCTAGGTCCAGACTCAAAAGTCCATTCTTTATACTTCAGCCCAGGTTTGCCTTTTCAGGGCATGTCATGTAAATGGAATTGTACAGGATGCACTCCTGTTTTGCCTGACTTTGGTCACTCAGCACAATGGTTTTGATTTTTATCCATGTTACAGGGTGTATCAATAAGTCATTCCTTCTTAATGCTGAGTAGTTTTTCAATTCTAAGGATATACCACCTTTTGTTTTTCTATTCATCAGTTGATGATTTGGGTTGTTTCCACTTTCTGGTTATTATGAATAATGGTTATGAACATTCACATATAACTTTTTATGTGGACATATATTTTCATTTCTGTTAGATAAGATTACCAGGAGTGGAACTGCTGGTTCCCTGTGACACTTTTGAACATTTTATGGAATATTCCTCAGAATGTAGGTTTAGGAACAACATTCTAACGTAATGTGGATCTGGTTTCATTACAGGCTCACATGGCTTTGATGGATGGTGTCATCGCTCTAGGGGCAGTGAAAAAGACCTCTGAAATTTTACTTCTTTGTGTTTCAAATCTCTGTTTGTTACCTCTTCCACTTTGCTCCCATGTCTGGGAGAGGGAAGCCTTGGCACTACCACTATCTTTTATTTGCCATAAAGAGAGAAGCATTAACACATTGATTACCACAAAAGCCTGAAATAACTCTTCACTCTTATTATAGTCTTAATATTTGATGAAAAATGTTTCATGCTTAGTGTGGTATTAAAATTAGAAAACTGTATTTCTTTGTGAAGATCACTTTATAATAGATCACTAAACAGATGCTGAACAGATTTATTCAATGCATTTTTGCTAGACACATACCCTGATTTTTTTCTTCATGTCTTTGATCAGTTTCTTCCTTTCTAATTTCTTCTTTTGTTTTAGTTTCCACTTTTCAATTTGGGCAGGAAGGAGGCGATCAAAAATATCTTGATCATCAACTTGTATAAAAACAGTTGCATCTGGGAGAAATCCATGATCCCCCAAAAACTGGGCCTCTTCTGGATATCGTGGGAAACCATCTAATATAAAACCTGTGGAACTGGTGGAAATTTTCATAATTTACTTTATTTCATTAAAATATTGTAATGGACATGTTCATTAATTTGACTGTAATGATCATTATACAAGGTATATTAAATCATCATGTACACCTTGAATATACACAATCTTTATTTGTCAATTAAATATTTTAAAAGAAAAAATAAAGTAAAAAAAGTATTGATAAATACCAACTTTCTGTATGTAATGAATAGTTTAAAAATTCACTCTACTATCTTTTATTTCTTTTAATATTTCTAGTTGTATATGTGACATTTCTTTTTCAAAATATATCAAATTGGATTAAAATTACAATATTTCATACATATATTTATAATATAAAATTGTAATCAATCAGTTTACAATTACTATTAACTGAAAGCTTACTAAAAGTTGTGAGAAGGCCATAGGAAAAGAGAAAATAAGTTCTCTGTTTGAGGGGGGTGCCCAGCCTAGTGAATCTGGTACTCTTTATTTGAAGAGTACACCTGGCCAGCCCACTTGTAGTGGGAGCCCTTGCTGTTGGCAGTTTTTCTTCTAACAGTGCTTCCTTTCATGAGACAACTCATACCCACTTCCCTGGGTCTCCTTGTAACCGGTGACAATTGTTAATGTATGTATCCTGGTTCCTATGGGCAAGATAATTATATTCAAATGGGATTGTCAAACTTGCCCAAGTGTGATGAGACTTTAAGAATTAGGAAAATATGCCATTGCACTCCAGCCTGGGCAACAAGAGTGAAACTCCTTCTCCAAAAAAAAAAAAAAAAAAAGAATTAGGAAAATAACTGGAATGTTAATACATTTTAATTAGTGAGCACTTATAAAACAATCAAGTTTGAAAACTTGGCTTTGTTTAGTTGAGAGAGTCAATACTGGTCCCCGTTTGAGTGAGAATTTGTTTCTCCTGCTTATCTGAAATTTGGTTTGTTTTTAATATTTATATTTAAATATATATTTTCTTCTTAATACAAATAGGACTTTCATGAACATTTGACAGTTTCAGCCTTCAAAGTTGTTAATTCAAAAATGTGAATTTTCCTTTCTTATTAAGGGGGCAAATTTCCATATATTGGCCATAATATATGTGTTTTATTTTTTAGAGGTGCCTTCAGTCTGGTCTTTTCTGGCAGGGTCAATTTCATTCCTACTGTTCCTGCTGTCACTTCTCTGTCAATGACTTTCAAATCTTTACCTCTATACCCAACCTCTCTTCTGAGTTTTGGTTCCGAATTTTCAAAAAGCTGTGGAGTTTCTCCAACTGAATGTCCTTCTGGAATTATACACACATTGTACTGTCAAAAATCATACTGTTAGCCTTCCAAACTGCTCTTCCTTCTGACCCACTCGTACTCAGGTACTACCTGTTAGAGACCTTTGGCCCTCTCCCCTGGCTCCCTCTTGCTTCTTATGTTTAATAGGTAAGTCCTGGCATGTCCTCCTCTGTCCTCACACTTCTATTTCTGCCATTCCCCCTTAGTTCAAGCCCCTTAGTATATCTCTCCAGGACTAATGCAATAACCTTTCCAAATGTATTATTTTCCCCTTGATTATAAAAGCAACGTCACACTATAGAAAAATGGAAAAAATAAAGAAAAGCATAAAAAGGCAAAAATTATCCATAATCCCATATCTCAGAGGTTATTAAAAATTTGTTTTATTTCTTTCCAGTTGGTTCTTCATGTGTGCATTCTCTATTATATTATAGTTTTACATCTTCTTTTTAACTTTATATAATAACATTTCTCATGCTATTACAAATTATTCATTATAATTTTTTGTTTTTGTTTTTGAGACGGAGTTTCACTATCGTTGCCCAGGCTGGAGTGCAATGGTGCTATCTCGGCTCACCACAACCTCCGCCTCCCAGGTTCAAGTGATTCTCCTGCCTCAGCCTCCTGAGTAGCTGTGATTACAGGCATGCACCACCACACCCGGCTGATTTTGTATTTTTAGTAGAGACAGGGTTTCTCCATGTTGGTCAGGCCGGTCTTGAACTCCCAACCTCAGGTGATCCTCCCGCCTTGGCCTCCCAAAGTGTTGGGATTACAGGCATGAGCCACTGTGCCTGGCCCTATAATAAATTTTAATGGTGCATAATATTTAGCTACTTTGTTTAGGCTTTTACAGTTTTACCACAAATGCATTTTAGAATAACCTGGGGGTACTGAAAAATATCCCAGGTTGATACTCCTAGAGATTCGAATTCAATTATTTTGGTGTGGGGTCCTGGCATTGATATTTTTGAAGACTTTACAGATGTTTTTGATGTGTATCTCAAGTGAAAAATCACCAGCTTACATGAATATAAAGCAGAAAATTCTTAAATGTATGTTAAAATAAATTTTTAACTTTTAAGAATAAAACAAATAAAAGCAAATAAATATATAATTCTATATAAATTAAGATACCGTATTGGTTCCTTAAGCCACCACTCAGAAAGTATTGCTTCAAGAATTTCAGGAGGCAATGGCTCATTTTCCATTAGACTTGATTTGATTACTTCTTCTTCTTCTGTAAGTTGTACTTCTGGAAGCTAAAAACAAAAATCAGAAAATAAAACAAGTTTTAAAACTCTGTGCTTATAATTGCATGTTCTCACTCATGTGAAAGCTAAAAAAGTGGACCTCATGGAGGTGGAGAGTAGAATGAAAGTTACCAGAGGCTGGGAAGGGTGTATGGTAGGGATAGAAGAGATGAAGAGAGGCAGGATAATGAGTAGAAACATACAGTCAGATAGAAGGTGTAAGTTCTAATGTTCAATAGCACAGAGGGAAACTATAGTTAATAACGATGTATTGTATATTTCAGGATAGTTAGAAGAGAGGTCTTGAAATGCTCCCAACACATAGCAATGATAAGTGCTCAAGGTGATGGATATCATAAATACCCTGACTTGATCCTTATACATTCTATGTGTGTAACAAAATACCACATATACCCCAAAAATACGTACAAATATCAATTTAGAAAACCCCAAAATCTATATTCATAAACAATATGGTATTACATAGTTGATTAGAATGAGACCTGTTATTTTTCTCTGAGGTCTTTTTTGTAGTGGTGCTTATAAACATTTAAAAATTTGAGCTATTTTCCTTAAACCAATTATTTAATGTGGTTAGTAATATAGGTTGGTGCAAAAGTAATTGCGGTTTTTGCCTTAAAAGTAATGGCAAAAACACAACCGCTTTTGCACTAACCTACAGTAAATAATATTTACTATAGCTAAGATAAATTATAAGTAATAATATTGATTTTCATACATGGCCTTGGGGTCATATCTCATTACTTTTTGCTAAACCTTTTTCAATTTATCACACATACACCTATAAGGCTTAACTGATTTTTGTTATTTATATTATAATTATACAGTATTATCTCTCCAACCTAGATGCTGATCATGGGATAAGCCAAACAGGCAGCCATCTGAAATACAAACTAGATGAGGATTATAACATAATAACAAATAGAAAGTATTGTGATAATTAACTCAGGTCAATTCTCTCTGAAGTAGGATCACCCTTGAATGGATAGTAAAAAACAACAGTTCTTACAAAAATGAAGCTACTTTTGTAGAGTACTTTTGTCATCCCAAATTCTAAAACTGAATAGATGAGGTATGATAAACTGCTGCTTACCAGGAAGTAGGATTAATTTTACTATCTAGAAATAAAATACCTTAATTGCTTTCTGAGAAGTTAAATGATTCAGAAAACAGCAAAAGAAAACCAAACAAAAAACTGTAGACAAGCAGGAGATATTTGTTGCACTTTAAAATCTAGACTTGTTAAATTAAAAAATCTGGATTGACATACTTTTTTCTTTTTTTGAGATGGAGTCTTGCTCTGTTGCCCAGGTTGGAGCGCAGTGGTGAGATCTTGGCTCACTGCAACCTCTGCCTCCCGGGTTCAAGTGATTCTCCTGACTTAGTCTCCTGAGTAGTTGGCATTACAGGTGTGTGCCACCATGCCTGGCTAATTTTTGTACTTTTAGTAGAGACGGGGTTTCACCATGTTGGCTGGGCTGGTCTCGAATTCCTGACTTCAAGTGATCTGCCTGCCTCAACCTCTCAGAGTGCTGGGATTACAGGCGTGAGCCACTGTGCCTGTCCTGATATACATTTTTTAAATTAATAGGATATCAGTTTCTCCTGAATGCTACTAAGTATAGGTGAAAAACATTTAAAGAATATGTCTGAAGGCCAGGCACAGGTGGCTCAGTCCTGTAATCCCAGCACTTTGGGAGGCCAAGGTGAGCAGATCACTTGAGGTCAGGAGTTTGAGACCAACCTGGGCAACATGATGAAATCCCATCTATACAAAAAACACAAAAATTACCCTGGCATGGTGGTGCATGCCTGTAGTCCCAGCTACTTAGGAGGCTGAGGTGAGAGGATCACTTGAGCCCAGGAGGCAGAGGTTGCAGTGAGCCGAGATTGCACCACTGCACTCCAGCCTGGGCAAGAGAGCGAGATGTTATCTCAAAAATAAAAAAGAATATGTCTGAAGAGGTACTTCATTACCTACTAGACCACCATATGTCACTCACTATCCAACCCTGCTTCAACTTTGAGTGTTACATTTAACTGCACTTGGATCATTTAAGAACAAATGGCCTATTAAGAACTTTCATTGTATAACTCCAGATAGAAGCCATGTAAGAGGTTCATATGGTTTGGCTCTGTTTCCCTGCCCAAATCTCATGTGGAATTGCAATCCCCAATGTTGGAAGTGGGATCTGCTGAGAGGTGATTGGATCATGGGGGCAGTTTCTCATGAATGGTTCAGCACCATTCCCCCCTTGGTACTGCCATGACTGTAGTGAGTGAGTGCTCATGAGATCCAGTGGTTTAAAAGTGTGTGGCACCTCCCGCCTCACTCTCTCTTCCTCCTGCTCTGGCCATGTGATGTGTCTGCTCTACCTTCACCTTCCGCCATGATTGTAAGTTTTCTAAGGCCTCTCCAGAAGCCAAGCAGATGCCACTATGCTTCCTGTACAGCCTGAAGAATCACGAGCCAGTTAAACCTATTTTCTTTAAAAATTATCCAATCTAAGGTATTTCTTTATAGCAATGAGAGAATAGATCAATACAGTACAAACTTTCTGATAAGGCATCATTAGAAATTAATATTTTGAGATCTCCACTAAGGCTGGGGCAGATTTTTATGCTATTTGACAGAAATCAGAGAACATGATAATGGAAAACTGTATTGTCTAAGTCAGATATACCAAATATCATACTTCCAAATAAATGCTATACAACAGCCTTGTCAAAGAAAGTTTTTCTGAATTTTTTTGAGTCATATAAAACTCAGTACTTTATATTCTAGAAGAGCTGGAAGATTTTTATTTAGCATATGACGAATATGACTCTTTAAATGACTTTTATGGGCTAATTTTCTTCTCTTCTTAGAAACTTTATAGAGTTTTATACTACTACTTCCCCAGAGTAACACCAGTGAGCACAGCTGTCTGCATAGATTACTACTGCCAGGCACAGTGGCTCATGCCTGTAACCCCAGCACCTTGGGATGCCAAGGTGGGTAAATGGCTTGAGTCCAGGAATTTGAGACCAGCCTGGGCAACATGGCAAGACTCCCATCTCCACAAAAACTACCAAAACTAGCTGGGCACGGTGGTGCACACCTGTAGTCTCAGCTACTTGGGAGGCCAAGTGATATGGTTTGACTGTGACCTCACCTAAATCTCATCTTGAATTCCCACGTGTTGTGGGAGGGACCCAGTGGGAAGTAATTGAATCATGGGGGCAGGGCTTTCCCATGCTGTTCTTTTGATAGTGAATAAGTCTCACAAAACCTGATGGTTTTATAAGGGGGAGTTTCCATGCACAAGCTCTCTCTTTGCCTGCTGCCATCCATGTAAGATGTGACTTGCTCCTCCTTGCCTTCTGCCATGATTGTGAGACCTCCCCAGTCATGTGGACCTAACTGTAAGTTCATTAAATGTCTTTCTTTTGTAAATTGCCTGGTCGTGGTATGTCTTTATCAGCAGTGTGAAAATGGACTAATACACCAAGGCAGGAGGATCACCTGAGCCCGGGGAAGATAAGGCTTTGGTGAGCTGTGATTGTGCTACTGCCCTCCTGTCTGGGTGACAGATGGATACCCTGTCTCAAAAACAACAACAATAACAACAGCAAAAACAAAACAAAACAAAACAAAAAAACAAAAAAAGAGATTACTACCTGCTTTTTTGTATTTTCTTCCTCAACTTTGACATTGGCCTGAATTGCAAGCTCTTCAAGTTCTTGTTTGGCAGCTTGTTCATCCTCAGAATCTTCCTCAAATTCAGGTCCCACTTTCTTTTCAGTTTTGAGTAGTAGTTTTTCTTGAAGAACTTCTTCAAACTGAATGTGAAAAATGTTTAATTTTTCTGCCAACTGTCTTCCACACAAAGTTTTGCCAGAGCCCTGGGGGCCGACAAGGCATATTCTTAATGGAGGAGCCTGCCACAGGGGGTGGGTCAGGGAGGGGTGGGATAAAGGGAGAGTGAAGGAAGAGCAGTTTTGAGTAATTTAGAACACATAAGACTTATTAACTGCCCTCCCTAAGATGGGGTAGGAATGATCACATCATGAACTCAAGGATGCTTAGACATAAGGATTTCAATTAACATAATTAATTCCATCAATACCGGTCCTCAGGGAGCACCAACAACCATGTATGATTATCTTGGTATCATATGCCAAAAGGCATTTAATAAAGTAGGGTTTACTTATTTTTGTTTTTGACAAAAGTTTTAGTTAATACAGAATGGTAAGATATGTTCCTAGCATAGTAACATAAATCTATCAAACAGAAAGCCCACTAATAAGAAAAATTTAGAGCCTTCTCCATTTATTCCAGTAATCTCAGGACTCATGTTATATGGATCATCCATGGAATGCTGAAACTGTCAAGAACAATGGTGAGCACTGGAATGAAGCAGCAGCTAAGTCTTCTGTGATTGTGAGGAAATACTAAGAAATTGGTAGGTGACAGCAGCATGGAGGAATGGGGCTTGTTGATACATCCGAGTAGGATAAGCCTCAAAGGGGCTGGAGTTTTTGCAAGGGGAAGGAGAAAAACTAGAATGACATGAAATTATATAGCTGCAGCCTCACACCATACTTTTAAATCACATTTTAAACCTCTCAGTGATAAAACTGCTGGCTTAACACCTCACTCATCCACCAGTTAAACGTCTGGCAACTAGGGCTGTCGGGTGCTCAGACTGTATTCAGGTACCCTATGGTAGGGAAGGGAAATGCTTCTGGAAAACCCAGTTCATTTTATGCTTTGCAAAACTATGGAAATACAGTCAGGATTTCAGGATCGTATCCAAATGGATTTGTGTAAAACAAGGCAATAGATCGCAAACAGCAAACCAGACTAAGCAGAAATTACAGTTGAAAACAACAACAGAAAAGGATAAATGGCCACAGTCCTTAAATGACCCCCAACACCAGTGGATTGGGGCTTCTTTGTGAGGGCACAACCATGCACATACTTCAGTAGTCTCATGGGCACTATATAAAATTTGAGATTCATGAAAATGGCCCACATTATACAGAAGTGCTTAGTTCCATGTGTTCATTTTAAGAAGGCATTGATATTATCAAAAGTCATAAGGCAATACATTGTGATGTATATATCTTGCAGTAATCCCATCCCAGGGAGCTATAGCATAGCACAGTAGTAAAATAATTCAAGAAAGTCAAAACACTTACAGCCAACTCATTTTCTACAAAAGCACCAAATACATGCATGGAGGAAAGGATGGTCTCTTTAATATATGATGCTGTGATAGGTGGATATCCATATGCAGAAGAATGAAACTAGATCCTCATCTTTCACCATATATAGAAATCAACTCAAAATGGATTAAAGACCTAAATGGAATACCTGAAAATATAAAACTGCTAGAAGAAAACACTGGGGAAGTGCTACAGGACATTGGTCTGGGCAAAGATTTTTCCAGGTAAGACCTCAAAAACATAGGCAATAAAAGCAAAAATAGACACATAGGCTTACATTAACCTAAAAAAACCTCTGAATCACAAAGAAAATAACATAGTAAAGAGACAACCTACAGAATGGGAGATAAGATTTGCAAAGTATCCATCCAACAAGGGATTAATAACCAGAATATATAAGGAACTCAAACAGCTCAGTAGCAAAAAAACAAATATTCTGATTTAACAATGGGGGAAAAAAAGACCTGAACAGACATTTCTCAACAGAACACATACAAATGGACAATAGGTATATGAAAAAATGCTCAACATCACTAATCATCAGGGAAATGCAAATCAAAACCACAGTGAGATATTATCTCACCTCTGTTAGAATGACTATTATCAAAAAGACAAATATATAGCAAATGCTGGTGAGGATGTGAAGAAAGGGGAACACTTGTACACTGTTGTGGAAATGTAAAGTAGGACAGCCATTATGAAAAACAGTGTGGAGTTTCCTCAAAAATCTAAAAATATGAGGGGTCTTCAAAAAGTTGATGGAAAACACATATTATAAAAAACTATGCATGGATTCACTTTTTTTTGCACCAAATAAACTCATATGGACTTGTATAACATGTCTGAACAGGATCTAGTTTGAAGCACTAAGAAAGATAAGACATCAGTATGATGTAAAACAAGGCAATAGATCACAGCAACATGAGTTCTGCTAGAATTGAAGTAAGAATAAACATCAAATTTATGGTGAAGCTTGGGAAGAAAAATGGTGAAATCATTGATGCTTTATGAAGGTTTCTGGGGACAATGCCCCAAAGAGATCAGCAGTTGACAAATGGACAATTTGCTTGAAAAAAGGATGAGACAATGTTGAAGATGGAGCCTGTAGCAGCAGACCACCCACTTAAATTTGTGAGGAAAAAATTTGTCTTGTTTGTGGCCCAACTGACAAGGACTGATGTTTAACAGCAGAAACAATAGCCAACATGCCTAGACATCTACGTTGGCTCAGTGTACAATTTTTCTGACTGAAAAATTAAAGTTGAGCAAAGTTTCTACTCTATGATTGCCAAAACTGTTGCACCCAGATCATCTGCTGACAAAAACAGAGCTTTCAATGGAAATTTTAAACATATGGGATCAAAATCTTGAAGCATTTGTTTGAAGAATTGTAGAGGAGATGAAACATGGCTTTATCAGTATGATCCTGAAGACAAAGCACAATCAAAGCAATGGTTACCAAGAGGTGGCAGTGGTCCAGTCAAAGCAAAAGTGGACTGGTCAAGCACAAAGGTCACGGCAACAGTTTGTTTTTTGAGGCTCAATGCATTTTCCTTGTTGAGCTTCTGTAGGGCCAAAGAGAAATAACATCTGCTTATGATGAGAGTGTTTTGAGAAAGTCAGCCAAAGCTGTAACAGAAAAACGTCCAGGGAACATTCACCAAAGTACCCTTCTCCTCTATAACAATGCTCCACTAAAAAATGACTATTGGATAGCCATGGTAACAATACCCACTCAATCAATTTTAAATTGGTTTAATTGATCAGGGTAAACTCACTTCAGGAAACACATTTTTGCAATCCAACCAACCAGTGTCAGCCCTCACTCTTGAAACTTACCAATCAGGATGGACTTACCCCTTTAACAATTCTGAGTGTGAACCAGTCAATAGCAGTGTCACTAATCTTACTTCCATAGATGTCAACCCACTTATGACTCTGAAAGTTCACCAATCCCTGAATTCCACTCTTCTCCAAAATCCTGTAGAAGGCCATCATCCTGCTCTGCTCTCAGAGACTAACTAGCATGACAGGCCTCACTATAGAAAGGAATTCATCCAGCTGTGGGGTTTGTTTTTGTTTATGTTTTGTTTTATTTTTACTTCAGCTAAAAAGGCAGATATTAAGTGCTGGTTTGACACAAGTAATTACTACAGATATCAAAATAGATAATTATTTTATGTTATATTCCAAAAAGTTGTTCTTTGAACTTAGATACTTTCTTTATATTGTAATATCAGATTGGGGACTTCACCCTTAAGTAAATTGGTAGCGATTGGTAATCAGTCGTGAAAAAATCCTGTGGGAGCAATCATTAAGATAGGAATACTGTCTCACCTTCAGTGGTTCTTCATGAGCCACATAGTCCTCAGGATGCTCCAAAAACTTTTCTTTAGCCGCAGCACTTGAAAAGTAGTAGATCTTTTCTCGATACTTGGCTGCTTCTTCTGTGTTTCCTGGTTGTAGGATGAAGTTTTCTTTGAGGACTACTGGACAAAAGTGTTTTGTGTCTCCCAAATACCTCTTTCTCTCCTTAATTTTATCTTCACCCTAGAAACGTTATTCAAAGTTTGGAGAACATTAAATTAAAAAGTATTTTGATGGAGAGAATTTTTAAAAATGCTTCTTGAATAATATCTAATCTATAGCAACTTGAAAACAATCCACAAAGGGCCAGTCCTTAATATTATTTTAATTAATGAAAAATCAGTTTCTCATATATTACTCTAAGTGCACATCCTAAGTTTCTCTATTTTCATGAGGAAAATAAAGCAGCACTGAAAATGAAGGTGCCCTCAGTCCTCTACCAACATAGATGTCATGAAAAATTCTGGAATGTGTTGATGCTGGGTCACTGTGAGGTCAGTTTCTAAAATAGAATTTTTCCCTAAAAGTAAAAGCTGAGTCAAGATCACAACTTCCTACCCATGGCAAATTCAATGAGAGATGCCTCAGAATTTACTTTGCTATTAAGTGGATATATGATCAAATAACAATTTGGAAATATCCTATTTAGCTCAATTGAAAGTGTAAAATGTATTTTCTTTTATGATAAAGAAAATATGTGCAAAGTCCTTTAAGGATTCTTTCAATTTATTTAAAGCAAGGGAAATACATTTAAAAAATGTTTTTTATGATATAAAATACATGCTTACTGTAAAAATATTCAAAACACATTACAATGTATAAAAAGTGAAAATCTCCTTTCACCTTTTTTCTTCCAGCACTATGTTAGCATTCTTAATAGTTTTATCTCCCAGACTCATTAAAAAAATCCTACCAATATACCTATAAAAATAGATATATATTTAGGCACAAATATAGTATTTTAAAAAATACAAATGGAATACTTTACGTGCTTATTTACATCATACTTCTTTTCACAAAACAAGATACAACCAACTTTCTATAAAGGTGCAAAAGTGAGACTAACCTTTCCTTTTACTACTTTTATTTGATATTTATATCAGAATATGCAAGCTTTGGCTGGGTGCAGGGGCTCATGCCTGTAATCCCAGCACTCTGGGAGGCCGAGGTGGGTGGATCACATGAGGTCAGGAGTTCGAGACCAGCCTAGCCAACATGGTGAAACCCCTTCTCTACTGAAAATATAAAAATTAGCCAGGCGTGGTGGCATGTGCCTGTAATCCCAGCTACTAAGGAGGCTGAGGCAGGAGAATCGCTTAAGCTGGAGAGGTGGAGGTTGCAGTGAGCCGAGATTGCACCACTGCACTCCAGCCAGGATGACAGAGTGAGACTCCGTCTAAAAAAAAAAAAAAAAAATCAAAAGCAAGCTTCAAAATGAGCTGGAAAATAATGATTTTTTTTTTCTTCTGATGTTCAAAAAATACAGGGAATTATCTAATCAATGAAGGTATATGTAAGAAATGACCTATAAAGCCTACCCCATCTATTATTTTTGTTTAGTTTTTATCTTTCTTCCTAAGCCCATATTTTAGTAATTGATTTTTTTGGGGGTAAAATTCTTTCAAGTTCTTATAATTTTTTTTTTAGTTTTTTCTTTATTTCTTCTAAAAAAAAAAGGGATCCATGTGCAGAAAGTGCAGGTTTGTTACATAGGTACACATGTGCCATGGTGGTTTGCTGCACCTATTGACCCATCCTCTACATTCCTTCCTCTTACCCCCCAACAGGCCCTGGTGTGTGTTATTCCCCTCTTTGTGTCCATGTGTTTTCAGTGTTCAACTCCCACTTATGAGTGAGAACATGTGAGTTAGTTGGGTTTTCTGTTCCTGTGTTAATTTGCTGAGGATGATGACTTCCAGCTCTATTCATGTCCCTGCAAAGAACATGATCTCATTCTTTTTTATGGCTGCATAGCATTCCATGGTGTATACATACCACGTTTTCTTTATCCAGTCTATCATTGACGGGCATTTGGGTTGGTTCTATGTCTTTTCTATTGTAAACAGTGCTGCAATAAACATACGTGTGCATGTGTCTTTATAGTACAATGGTTTATATTCCTGTGGGTATATACCCAGTAATGGGATTGCTGAGTCAAATGGTATTTCTGGTTTTAGATCCTTGAGGAATTGCCACACTGTGTTTCACAATAATTGAATGAATTTGCCCTCCCACCAACAGTGTAAAAGCATTCCTATTTCTCCACAGCCTCACCAGCATCTATTATTTCCTAACTTTTTAATAATCGCCATTTTGGCTGGCATGAGATGGTATCTCAGTGTGGTGTTGATTTGCATTTCTCTGATGATCAGTGATGTTGGGCTTTTTTTCATATGGTTTTAGCCACATAAATGTCTTCTTTTGAGAAGTGTCTGTTCATATCTTTTGACTACTTTTTGATGGTTTTTTTTTCTTGTAAATGTGTTTAAGTTCATCATAAATTCTGAATATTAGACCTTTGTCAGATGGGTAGATTGCAAACATTTTCTCCCATTCTTCAGGTTACCTGTTCACTCTGATGATAGTTCCTTTTGCTGTGTGGAAGCTCTTCAGTTTAATTAGATCCCATTTGTCAATTTTGGCTTTTGTTGCAATTGCTTTTGGCGTTTTTGTCCTGAAGTCTTTGCCCATGCCCACGTCCTGAATGGTATTGCCTAGGTTTTCTTCTAGGGTTTTTTATGCTTTTGGCTTATACATTTAAGTCATTAATCCCTCTTCAGTTAATTTTTGTATAAGGTGTAAGGAAAGGGTACAGTTTCAGTTTTCTGCATATGGCTAGCCAGTTTTCCCAGCACCATTTACTGAATAGGAGATCCTTTCCTCATTGCTTGTTTTTGTCAGGTTTGTTGAAGATCAGATGGTTGTAGACGTGTGGTATTATTTCTGAGATCTCTGTTCTGCTCCATTGGTCTATATGTCTGTTTTGGCACCAGTATCATGCTGTTTTGGTTACTGTAGCCTTGCAGCAGAGCTTGAAGTCAGGTAGCGTGATGCCTCTAGCTTTGTTCTTTTTGATTAGAATTGTCTTGGCTACACGGGGTCTTCTTTGATTCCATATGAAATTTAAGATAGTTTTTTCTAATTCTGTGAAGAATGTCAATGGTAGTTTGATGGGAATAGCATTGAATCTATAAATTACTTTGGGCAGTATGGCCATTTTCATGATATTGATTCTTCCTATCCATGAGGATGGAAAGTTTTTCCATTTGTTTGTGTCTTCTCTTATTTCCTTGAGGAGTGGTTTGTAGTTCTCCTTGAAAAGGTCCTTCACATCCCTTGTTAGTTGTATTCCTAGGTATTTTATTCTCTGTGTAGTGATTGTGAATGGGAGTTCATTCATGATTTGATTCTCTGCCTGCCTACTGTTGGTATAAAGGAATGCTTGTGGTTCAGGCACATTGATTTTGTATCCTGAGACTTTGCTGAAGTTGCTTATAAGTTCAAGAAGTTTTTGGGCTGAAATAATGGGGTATTCTAGATCTTAAAATCATGTCATCTGCAAACAGAGACAACTTGACTTCCTCTCTTCCTATTTGAATACTCTTTATTTCTTTATCTTGCCTGATTGCTCTGGCCAGAATTTCCAATACTATGTTGAATGGGAGTGGTGAGAGAAGGTATCCTTGTCTTGTACTGGTTTTCAAAGGGAATGCTTCCAGCTTTTGCCCATTCAATATGATATTGACTGTGGCTTTGTCATAAATAGCTCTTATTATTTTGAGATATGTTCCATCAATACCTAGTTTATTGAGAGTTTTTAACATGAAGGGATGTTAAATTTTATCAAAGGCCTTTTCTGCATCTATTGAGATAATCATGTGGTTTTTGTCTTTGGTTCTGTTTATGTGATGGATTACATTTATTGATTTGTGTATGTTGAACCAGCCTTGCATCCCAGGGATGAAGCCAACTTGATCATGGTGGATAAGTTTTCTGATGCACTGCTGGATTCGGTTTGCCAGTATCTTATTGAGGATTTTTGAATCGGTGTTCATCAGGGATATTGGCCTGAAGCTTTCTTTTTTGCTGTGTCTCTGCCAGGTTTTGGTATCAGGCTGATGCTGGCTTCATAAAATGAATTAGGGAGAAGTCCCTCCTTTTCAATTGTTTGGAATAGTTTCAGAAGTAATGGTACCAGCTCCTCTTTGTCTTTCTGGTATAATTCAGCTGTGAATCCATCTGATCTTGGGCTTTTTTTGGTTGATAGGCTATTAATTACCTCCTCAATTTCAGAACTTGTTATTGGTCTTTTCAGGGATTCAACTTCTTCCTGATTTAGTCTTGGCAGGGTGTATGTGTCCAAGAATTTATGCGTTTCTTCTAGATTTTCTAGTTTGTTTGTGTAGAGGTATTAATAGTGATTCTCTGATGGCAGTTTGTATTTCTTTTCTATTTTTTTTTTTTTTGAAATGGAGTCTTATTCTGTAGCCTAGGATGGAGTGAAATGGTATGACCTCTGCTCACTGCAACCTCCACCTCCCAGGCTCAAGCTATTCTCCTGTCTCAGCCTCTCGAGTAGCTGGGATTACAGACGTGCACCACCACGCCCAGATAATATTTGTATTTTTAGTACAGATGGGGTTTCGCTATGTTGGCCAGGCTGGTCTCGATCTCCTGACCTCAGGTGATCCGCCTGCCTTGGCCTCCCAAAGTGCTGGGAATGCAGGCGTGAGCCACCGCACCTGGCCCAGCAGTTTGTATTTCTGTGGGGTCAGTGGTGATATCCCCTTTATCATTTGTTATTGTATCTATTTGATTCTTCTCTCTCAATAGTCTAGCTAGTGGTCTATTTTGTTAATTTTCTAAAAAACCAGCTCCTGGATTCATTGATATTTTGGAAGGTTTTTGTGTCCCTATCTCCTTCAATTCTTCTCTTAACTTAGTTATTTCTTGTCTTCTGCTAGCTTTTGGCTTAGTTTGCTTGTGCTTCTCTAGCTCCCTTCATTGTGATGTTAGGGTGTTGATTTGAGATCTTTCTAGCTTTCTGATGTGGGCATTTAGTGCTATAAATTTCCCTCTTAACACTGCTTTAGCTGTGTCCCAGAGATTCTGGTACATTGTCTCTTTGTTCTCATTGGTTTCAAAGAACTTCTTGATTTCTGCCTTATTTCATTATTTATCCAGGAATCATTCAGGAGCAGATTGTTCAATTTCCATGAAATTGTGTGATTTTGAGTGAGTTTCTCAATCCTGAGTTCTAATTTGCTTGCACTGCAGTCTGAGAGACTGTTTGTTATTATTTCAGTTCTTTTACATTTGCTGAGGAGTGTTTTACTTACAATTATGTGTTTGATTTTAAAATAAGTGCCATGTGGCATTAAGAAGAATATATATACTGTTGATTTGGGGTATTGAGTTCTGTAGACGTCAACTAGGTCCGCTTGATCCAGAGCTGAGTTCAAGTCCTGAATATCCTAATTAATTTTCTGTCTCATTGATCTAATACTGACAATGGGGTGTTAAACTCTCCCACTATTATTGCGTGGGATTCTAAGTCTCTTTGTAGGTCTCTAAGAATGTGTTTTATGAATCTGGGTGCTCTTGCATTGGGTGCATATATGTTCAGAATAGTTAGCTCTTCTTGTTGAATTGTTCCCTTTACCATTATATAGTGCCCTTCTTTGTTTTTTTGATCTTTATGGTTTCAAGTCCATTTGATCAGAGAATAAGATTGCAATCCCTGCTTTTTTTGGCTTTCCATTTGCTTGGTAAATTTTCCTCCATCCGTTTATTTTGAGCCTGTGTGTATCTTTGCATGTGAGATGAGTCTCTTGAAGACAGCATACCAATAGATCTTGGCTCTTTATCTAGTTTGCCATTCTGTACATTTTAATTGGGCCATTGAGCCCATTTACATTTAAGATTAGTATTGTGAATTTGATCCTGTCTTCATGATGCTATTTGCTTAGTTTACACACTGGCTGACGCAGTTTCTTTGTAGTGTCATTGGTCTTTATATTTTGGTGTATTTTTGCAGTGGCTGGTACCAGTTTTTCCTTTCCAGTACATATTTAGTGCTTCTTTCAGGAGCTCTTGCAGGGCAGGCCTGGTGGTAATGAAATCCCTCAGCATTGCTTGTCTGGAGAGGATTTTCTTTTTCCTTTGCTTATGAAGCTTAGTTTGGCTGGCTATAACATTCTGGGTTGAAAATTCTTTAAGAATGTTGAATATTGGCCCCCAGTCACTTACGGTTTGTAGAGTTTCTGCTGAGAGATCCATTGTTAGTCTGATGAGCTTCCCTTTGTATGTTACCTGGCCTTTCTCTCTGGCTGCCCTTAACAGTTTTTCCTTCATTTCAACCTTGGAGAATCTGATGATTATGTGTTTTGGGGTTGATTTCATGGAGTATCTTAATGGTGTTCTCTGTATTTCCTGAATTTGAATGTTGGCCTGTCTTGCTAGATTGAGGAAGTTCTCCTGGATAATATCTAGAGGTGTGTTTTCCAGCTTGTTTCCATTCTCCCTGTCTCCTTCTGGTACTCTAATCAACCATAGGTTTGGTCTTTTTAGGAAGTCCCATATTTCTTGGAGGCTTTGTTCATTCATTTTCATTCTTTTTTCTCTATTGTTGTCTGCATGTCTTATTTCAGTAAGGTGGTCTTCAAACTCCAATATCCTTTCTTCTGCTTGGTCAATTTGACTGTTGATAGTTGTGTATGCTTCATGAAGTTCTCATGCTGTGTTTTTCAGCTCCATCAGGTCATTTATGTTCCTCTCTAAACTGATTATTCTAGCTAGTAATTCGTCTAACCTTTTATCAAGGTTAACATGCTCCTTTAACTCATCTTAATTTTTTTATTACCCATCTTCTGAAGCCTACTTCTGTCAATTCACCCATCTGATCCTCCGTCCAGTTCCATGCCCCTGATGGAGAAATGTTGCAATCATTTGGAGCAGAAGATGCACTCTGGCCTTTTGGGTTTTCAGCATTTTTTCATTGATTCTTTCTATCTTTGTGAGTTTGTCAAGTTTCGGTCTTTGATGCTACTGACCCTTGGATGGGGTTTTGTGGGGGCCTTTTTGTTGTTGTTGATGCTGTTGTTGTCATTTTCTGCTTATTTGTTTTCCTTTAAATAGTCAGGTCCCTCTTCTATAGGGCTGCTGCATCTTGCTGGGGGTTCAGTTCAGGCACTACTCATCTGATTTGCCCCCGTGACTGAAGATGTCACTTGAGGGGGCTGGAGAGCAGCAAAGATGGGTGCCTCCTCCTTCTTCTGGGACCTTTGACCTTAAGGAATGCCAACCTGATGCCAGTAGGATCGCTTCTGTATGGGGTATCTAACAACCCCTGTTGGAAGGTCTCACCCAATTGGGTGGCACAGGGAGCAGGACCCATTTAAAGAAGTACTTTGTCCCTTGGTGGAGCAGGTGTGTTTTGTTGAGGGGAAACCCACTCATCTGGGCTGCTTGGATTCCTCAGAACTACCAAGAGGAGAGGCTAAGTCTGCTGGTTCACAGAGAGAGCAGTCATCCCTCCTCCTATGTTGATGAATTCCTGAATGGTTTCCAATTTGGAGACATTACAAATAAAGCTGCTGTGACCACTCATCAAGTCTTTGAATAGGCATGTACTCTCCTTTCTCTGGGATAAATCCCTAGGAGTGGTAGGACTGGTTGCTATGGTAGATGTATATTTATCTGTTTAAGAAATTGCCAAACTATTTTCCAAAGTGATTGTACCAAGTTATATTCCCATGAGCTGTATATAAGAATTCAAGTTATTCTGCATCCTAGCTAACACTTGGTATGGTCAGTCTTTGATTTTAGGCATTCTAATCATTATCTAATAGTGTCTCACTGTGATTTTAATTTTCACCTCCTTAGTGACTAATGAGGTTGAACATCTTTTCATGTACCTATTAGCCATCTGTATATTTTACTTGGTGAAGTATCTGGTGTCTGTTAAAATCTTTTCTCCATTAAAAAAATGGATTGTTTGTTTTCTCATTGAGTATTAAGAATTCTTTATATATTCTGGATATAAGGATTTTCATCAGATATGTGATTTGCAAATATTTTATCCAAGTTTGTCTTTTCATTCTCTTAATAGTGTTTTTTTTTTTTTTTTTTTTAGACGGAGTCTCGCTCTGTTGCCCAGGTTGGACTGCAGTGGCCGGATCTCAACTCACTGCAAGCTCCGCCTCCTGGGTTTATGCCATTCTCCTGCCTCAGCCTCCCGAGTAGCTGGGACTACAGGTGCCCGCCACCTCGCCCGGCTAGTTTTTCGTATTTTTTAGTAGAGATGGGGTTTCACCGTGTTAGCCAGGATGGTCTTGATCTCCTGACCTGGTGATCTGCCCATCTTGGCCTCCCAAAGTGCTGGGATTACAGGCTTGAGCCATCGTGCCCAGCCAATAGTGTTTTTTTTTTTTTTTTTTAAATAGTTTAGTTCTTACTTTTGATGAAGGCCAATTTATCATTTTTTTTCTTTATGGATTCTGCTTTTGGTGTCATGTCTAAGAAATTTTTGCCTAATCCAAGGTCTCAAAGATTCTCCCTTAGGTTTCTTCCAGAAGTTTTATAGTTTTATAATTTACATTTAGGCCTAGAATACATTTTAAGTTAGTTTTTGTATATCATGTGAGGTTTGGTTCAAAGTTCACTATGCATATGGATCTCCAATTGTTCCAGCACTATTTATTAAAAAGTCAAAAAGACTGTCCTTTCTCCACTAAATTGCCTCTGTAGATTTGTCAATAATCAATTGTCCATATATATGTAGCTCTATTTCTGGACTCCCTTGTGTTCTATTAATCTATTTGCTGTTTTATGCCAGTGACACTATTTTGATAGCTATAACTTTACAATTAATTAATTTTGAAATCAAACGTATTAATTCTCTTACTTGGTTATTCTTTCTAAAATTTGTTTACATTATTTTAAGTACTCTGCATTTTCAAATGAATGTTAGGATCAATTTATAAGTTCCTACCACAGTATGCTGGGTTTTAAATTTTGATTATATGGAATCTCTAGATAAATTTGGGGAGAATTGATATAACAATATTAAGTCTTCTGACCTGTGAACATGGTATATCTACTTTTTTTTTCTTTTTTCTTTTTTGAGATGGAGTCTTACTCTGTCACCTAGGCTGGGGTGCAGTGGCACGATCTCGGCTCACTGCCCAAGATCAAACGATTTTCGTGTCTCAGCCTTGCCAGCAGCTGGGATTATAGGCATACACCACCATGTCTGGCTACTTTATATATTTTCAGTAGAGAAGGGGTTTCGCCATGTTGGCTAAGCTGCCTTGAACTCCTGACCTCAAGTGATCCGCCTGACTCGGCTTCCCAAAGTGCTGGGATTACAGATGTGAGCCACCATGCTCAGCCATGGTATATCTATCAGTCCATTTATGTAGGCTTTCTTCTATTTTTCTCAGCATAATTTTGTAGTTTTTAGTGTATTGTTCTTGGATATCTTTTGCTAAATTTATCCCTTTGTATTACATTTTCTTGATGCTATTTCGAAAGGCATTTAAAAATCAATTTCTGATTGTCTATTGCTTACATATAGAAATAAAATTGATTTTTGTATATTGATTTTATGTCCTGAAACTTTGCTAAATTCAATTATTAGTAGCTTTTTCGTTGATTCCATTGGCTTTTCTACATAGATGTATTAATTTCATAATGCTGCTTACACAAATTACTACAAATGTAGTGGCTTTAAACAGCAAACATGTATTTTCTTACAGTTTTGGAGATCAGAAGCCCAGAGAGTTTTATGGAGCTACTGTGATTTTGTTGACAGGGTTAATTCCTCCTGGAGGCCCCAGGAGAGAATCCATTCCTGCCTCTCCACTTCTAGGGTTGGCTCATGGCCCTTTTCTCTATCTTCAAAGCCAGCTTCAAAGCACCTTCTCTCTGACTTCCTGTCTTCCTCTTATAAGGACCTTTGTGATTACATTGGTCCACGTGGATAATCCATGATAACTCCCTCATCTCAAGATCCTTAATTTAGTCACATCCGCAAAATCCCTTTTTGTATAAGGTAACATTCACAGGTGTCAATTCACAGCTTAGGACATGGACTTCTTTGGGGTGCCATTATTCAGCCTATTACAATAGAAAATCTTATCTCCTAGATATAAAGATAGTTGCGTCTTTCTTTTTCAATCTGAATGCCTTTTATTTATTTTCCTTGTCTGAATGCAGTAGCCAAACCTTCAGTATAGTGTTGAATAGAAGTGGTGAGAGTGAACATCCTTTCCTTGTCCTGATGTTAGGAAAAAAGCATTCAGCCTTTTACCCTTAAGTATGACATTAGCTGTTAGTTAGAAACTTTCTGTGGATACCCTTTATCAAGCCAAGGAAGTTCCCTTCATTTTTTTTTCTTACCAGTAATAGATGTTGAATTTTGTCAAATGCTTTTTCTGTATCTATTGAGGTGATCACGTTTTTTCCCCTCAGTTTCTTCATATGATGAATTACGTTGATTGCTTTTCAAACGTTAAACTAAACTTGAATTTCCAAGATAAGTCCCACTTGGTCATGGTGTATTATTCTTTTTGTGCATTTTTGGATTTGATTTGCTAAATTTTGTTAAGAATGTCTGTATCTATGTTAATGAGTGATATTAGACTGCAGTTTGTTTTTCTTTCCTTGCTTTTAATGTCTTTGGTTTTGGTATCAGAACAATGCTGATCTCATAGAATGACTAGGAAGTATTCTCTTCTTCAATTTTCTGTAATAGTTTGTATGGAATTGGTTTTCTTTCTTTCTTCAAGATTTGGCAGAATTCATCATGGAAGCCACCTGTGTCTGGCTGCTTTGTTTCAGCTTCTGTATGTCTAACAGAGTCTTCAGTTTGTCTTTGTTTTTATTTTTTTATTTTTATTTTTTGAGACGGAGTCTCGTTCTGTTGCGTAGGCTGGAGTGCAATGGCATGATCTCACTGCAACCTCCGGCTCCCAGGTTCAAGTGATTCTCCTGCCCCAGCCTCCTGAGTAGCTGCGATTACATGTGCACACCACCACACCCGGCTAATTTTTCTATTTTTAGTAGAGATGGGGTTTCACCAAGTTAGTCAGGTTGGTCTTGAACTCCTGACCTCATGATTTGCCTGCCTTGGCCTCCCAAAGTGCTGGAATTACAGGCGTGAGTCACCACGCTCAGCTTGCCCTTGTTTTTAAAAGAGGGTTTCAGTGGACACAGAATCCTAGGTTGACAGTTTATTTTATTTTATTTTTATTTATTTATTTATTTTTAAGACAGGGTCTCATTCTGTTGCCCAGGCTGGAGTGCAGCAGTGTGATCTCAGCTCACTGATGCCTTGACCTCCTGGGCTCAAGTGATCCTCCCACCTCAGTCTCCCGAGTAGCTAGGACTACAGGTGTGCGCCACCATGCCTGGTTAATTTTTGTATTTTTTGTAGAGATGTGGTTTTGCCATGTTGCCCAGGCTGGTCTTGAACTCCTGAGCTGAAGCAATGTGTTCGCCTTGGCCTCTCGAAGTGCTGGGATTACAGGCATGAGCCACCGCACCAGGCTGACAGTTTTTTTTGTTCCCTTCAATACATTAAAGATGTTGCTCCACTCTCTTCTTGCATTGTTTTTGATGAGAAATATGCTGTCATCCTTATCTTTGTCCCTGTGTATGTGGCATATCTGTTTTCTCCTTTATTTTTAAAATTGGTTTTGAGCAATTTGAATATGATGTACTTGGTGCTATTACAATATTTTCTTCATGTTTCTTGTGCTTGAGCATGTTTATTTATTGGGCATATTGAATCTGAGAGCTTGTAATTTTTTTTCAAAATTTAGAAAAAATTTGGCCATTATTTCATTGAAGAAATGAGGGGATTGAACCCCCTCATGCATACTTTTTGTAGATCTGAACTATATATACACGTTGAGCATCCCTAATCCCCAAATCTGAAATTTGGAGTGCTCTGAACTCTAAAACTTCTTGAGCAGTGTTCTGACACTCAAAGAAAATGTAGCATTTTGGATTTCAGATTAAAAATGCTCAAGTGATTTGTATTGTGCAAATATTCAAGAATCTGAAAAAGTCTAAAATCAGAAACACTTCTGGTCCCAAGCATTCTGTATAATAGGCTGCTTGAAGTTGTTCCACAGATCACTGATGCTCTTCTCATTTTTTTTCAGAATCTTTTTCCTCTGTTGTTTCATTTTGGACAGTTTCTATTGCTATTTCTCTTGCAGTGGCTAAACTGCGGTCATACCATTAATATATATTTCATTCCATATACTATACTTTTCAATCTTAAAGGTTCAATTGAGGTATTTATTATATCTTCTATATCTCTGTTTAACTTTTTGAACGTATAGAATAACAACTGTTTTACTGTCCTTGTCATCTAATTCTAAGAACACTTTTGTCAGTTCTGAATCCATTTCAGTTGATTACTTTTTCTCCTCAATGTGAGTCATATTTTTCTGCCTGTTTGCAGGTCTCACAATCTTTCAGTGGCTACTATAATTTTACTTTGTATTCCCATAAATATTCTTGAGCATTGCTCTTGGACACGGTTAGGTTACTTGGAAGCAGTTTGATCCTTTTGGGTTTTGCTTTTTGATAGGTGGGGCCAAAGCTTCATTTATGCTAGGTCTAGTTATTCCCCATTCCTAAGGCTAGACCCTTGTTAGTACCTTACCCAATGCTCTGTGAATTGGGAGGGTTTTTTTTTTAATATATATTATTAATGAAGACCATACTTTAAAATATAAGCTTTGAGTATTATAGCCGGCTTGATAATTGTCTGCAGATACCAGAGATCATTTTATGGCAGGCCAGAGTGGGAACAGAAGAACAACAGCAGACATGGCAGACGATGGATGATGAAAGAAAAGAATCTGCATCTGAGTGGGACAAAACCCACATCCTTTAGTCATCCCAAAGAAAGGCTCTCCAGTTCCTTAGTGATAAAGTACTAAAACCTGTTATCAGAATCACACTACATATTGTTTGTAGTTTGACACATATATATTTGGGTTTAAGTCAGGCAACTTAACCCAGTTAATCACAAGTCTATGTTTATATAACTTAATAACATAATATTTATAAAGCTTCAAATTAAAAGAACCACTTCCTGTTTCATTACTGATAGATGTCTGAACTGGACAGCTATCAAATGAGAATAGTTGTCCAAATTCTGATGCCAAGGGAGTGGATGGGGCCTGAATATGGGTTGCTCCTAACTGAGAACACTGCTCATTATTTTCATGCCTCTTTTAGTTACAACAATGACTTCCGCTAAATTTATAAAATATTTATGTATTTAAAACTTAAACTTTTTTTCCGTGTAAAAAAGTTAAAGTAGTTTCCTTTTATCTTTTCATGAGTCTTTTTTCATACTACATAGCCTGGAATTTCAGGGGGGTCAAGTGAAGCTGAGGCAGAGGGAGAATGTATGTGCCAATGAGAATGTCCATTCACTTGGGGTCCAAAAGTGATAGTTACCACTCTTATTTGCATATTTTCAAGGACTTCACAAATAAGGATGAGTAGAAATAAAAGAATCATGCCTCTTCCTCTTCCTCTTCCTCTAGCTCCTCATCAACCTCTGCTTCAGTCTGGTAGTCTTCTGTTTCTTCCTCATAATCTTCCCCAGTTAACTCCCATGCAGTATATTGAAATGGTTCTAGAGAAAAAGAGAATCATTGGGGAAAATATTTTTAGCAAAAAAAGTTATTAGCATATTACTATAAGGTTAAGAAAATTAATTATTATTATTAGTCTCTTAGATTAAATATGTATGCAAAAAGGCCTTTGTTAGTTCCTTATGTGACAGCTGGTCAGTATGGCCAGAGGTGTTTGGGTGGCATGGCTGTTGTGATTGGTCAGGACCTGCACTGTGATAGTTGCTAAGTATTTTATACATCAGCCTTGGATATATTGAACATTTACTTCATAAACCATCAAGGAAGGCTTTCAAGTTTCAAAATGCTTCTAATACTATTGTCTGCTCTTGATAATTAATGTCATGATTAAAGCCCTTACTTTCCATAGTCTCAACTACTTTTTGAAGTAATTCCTGTGGAGTTCTGTCAGCAATCTCCAAGTTTAAAATTTTAATGTAAGCCTCACTAATTGTTGCTTCCAGCTGTTTCCAGAGGATGATGAAAGAATTAATCTTCTCTTTAAATGGCTCCATTTCAGGAACATCAGGATAAGAGTCTTCCGGAAACTCAGGTAGTACAACTTTTGAGTAAAAGACAAAGGAAAGAAAAAAGGGGCTTTAAATATCCTATCTTTAGCCATATTGCCAAAATAACTTATACTTTGTAATATTTTTAAACAGTTGAAAAAATAAATTCTAAGCAACAATATACATTCATAAATTTATAATTTAATTATGCTTTGTTCTTATATTTGCTGTAGATGTATATTTACCTGTTACTAAAACTCAAGCTTTTGGATAATTAACATGAGTTTCTTAAGGAAACTTTAACTGTTAATAAAAAATGTATAAAACAAATTTGTGTGAAAACCAGTGTTATAATCTGGTTTGATACACTTTTAATGGAGTAAGCCAAATATTTATGTATGTCAATTAGCATACAACATAGAAAGAAATAAGTATGAAGCACCTATTATGCCTAAAATTAGGGACCCGTTATAACAAAATATGGAAAGTACTTTTATGCACTAACTAGTTTCATTTTACAGTCTAACCTGTTTCAGATAATTTTTCAGTTTCCAGGCCCTCTTTGGATCCTTTTGGGATTTCTGTTTCCACTGTAGTTTCCTCAATAGGCTCAGATACTTAAGAAAGAAATCTAATAGTTAGCGTTTGAATTTTAAAACATTATTCCTTTATGAATGTTTTGGCACAAAGAACACTTCAAATAGTTTAAATTGTATATGAAATGTCTAATAGAAAGTATAGTTTTTGTTAGGGAAAGAATGGCATAAGAATACATAATTAAAAAGGCAGAAAATAAAGAATATTCTTAAACACATAAAAAGACATGGACTAGAATAATAATTGACACATGATACATACAATTCTGGCTGATAATTTGTTAAATATTAATCAAACTTCTTTTAATTTGGCAGTAGACTAATAATACCTGATATTCCTTTTAATTTCTTATTAAAATACCCATGAAGCCAGGCATAGTGACTCATGCCTGTAATCCTAGCCTTTGGGAGGCAGAGGTGGGAGAAGCACTTAAGGTCGGGAGTTCAAGACCAGCCTAGGCAACACAGCAAGATCAGATCCCTACAAAAAATGAAAATTAGCCAGGCATGGTGGCTCATACCTGTGGTCCTAGCTACATGGGAGGCTGAGGTGGGAAGGTCACTTGATCCCAGGAGTTCGAGTTACAGTGAGCTATGATCATGCCACTGCACAACAGTCTGGGTGACAGAGCAAGACACCATCTCTATTAAAAAAATTTTTTTTTTCAATAAGATACACCAAAAAAGACCACAAAGTGGCAATGAGAGATGATGATATTGCAAAGTCCCAGCTGTAGGTGTAGGCATGGAGAGATTTAAGAGAATCGCAACTAATTTCACTGTTGAATGTATAGTTTGAAAACTGTTTTCCTGAAGGATGTAAGACACGCTGCACATACAGATCCAGCAGAGGTGGTTTCAGGAAAGGCAGGCCTAATTATCTGTCTTTTCCTCCTACTCTGCTCCTAGTTCTGAAACACAAGTTTTGCATAGACAAAAATACATACATCTATATGTACATATATGTATGTATATACACACACACATATTTTGTAACACTGTGGAAACTGTCTTCTGAGGTAGCTAAAATAATACTTGGGTCCTCTTTCAACAGGATCTATAATGTTTAATACTCAATAGAGCAGAAAGTAGAAGGGGACAAGCCTGGGGCTGGCCTGGTGGTGGTATGTTTAATTGTAGGTTGCTCAATTAAGAAAATCATTATAAACCATGGAAGAGAAAAAAGAACACCAAGAATATACAGATAATTCTACAATGCCTTAGCTTCTCTGGCTTAATCAAAGACTGCAATAGTTGGGGGTGAAGATCTAGCCTTAGTCTAGAAGAGCCATTCAAGATGAATACTTACTAAATATTACAACTTGAACTAGGTTGATTTGCATTAACCTATATCAGATATAACAGGTCTATATGTGAGAGTGCCAGGCAAGAAGTCTAAGTGAAAGGTACCTGTGTGTGGTGGTCAGGGTAGGGGGGCAGGGTTCTTATAAATACTCTACCTATCCTTCCTGTTGGTAAATGAAGAGTTGGAAATATTCTGCTTCATCCAAGGATAAGTCCACAAAAACAACAAAAATAAAATCGATGAAGAAAAAGAGAGTATTGATCCAAAGATTCAGATGAAAATTTTACTTCTGAAGACAATTTCTCATATAAAGCAGAGTAAATTTTACAAGATGTATGCTTGGAGTACTAAAAAACCAAGAGAACAACTGAGTCTATGAAATAAAAATCATGAGGCATAAAGATAGACCAGCCTAAAATAAAGGCAGAAATACAAGAAAGGTAACTGAAATAAGAAAACAATGCAAGGAAATCTAAAATGCAATAGTAGAGTTAACATAAGCATTGGGAATGTTCTCACAAGTGGGAGCTAAGCTGCGGGTATGCAAAGGCATACAGAGTGGTATAATGGACACTGGAGACTCAGAAGGGAGCAGGATGAGAGGGGAGTGTGGGATGAAAAACCACCTATAGGATACAATGTACACTACTTGAGTGATAGGTATGCTAAAACCCCAGACTTCACCACTATATGTGATTCATCCATGTAACCAAAACCCACTTGTACCCCTAAAACTATTGAAATAAAAATTTTTAAAAACGCATTAGTAGAGAGGCAATAAAGTGGAGAAGGCAAACCAGTGACATGGAGGATAACAAGTCTGAAAAATTCAGAGAAAAAATACAAAGAGATGAGAACTATCAGGAAAAAGAAGACTAACGTGGTTGAGAAACAATTGTTATCTGACCAAAAATAATAAACGATCCTGAAAAAGGAATCTGAAGCAATAACTGAAAAAAGGCATTTTTAGGTAGACAAAGATTGTGATATGAAGACAAAAAGAGCTCAATGAATTCCAGGGTAAATCATTCACATACCAGCAAAGTTTTAACAAATAATGGCATTGAAAAGGATCCTTTGAGCATCCCTGCAGGAAAAGAACGAAAAGAACAGAAATGAAGCAATATCTTGACTTTTCCATGTGTAGAAGACGAAGCAATGTCAACATGAGGAATTCTGAGAAGAAAAGGTTATGACAATAATTTAATAGCCTCTAAGTTGTTTTATATGGGCGAAAGCAATAGATTTGCAGAAAAATCACAAAATATGCCACCCTGGATCCTTAAAAAGTTGCTCAAAGATGTAGACCAGATGACTAAGAGATGAATCAAAATTAAAATCTCAGGAATGGAGTCATGTGGAATTTGGGAGAAATCCAAATGGAATTATCATGATCCTAATACCACAAAGCTACAGAAATGCACAGCCTGTTCTAGTGGACTGGAAAAAACTGGCCACACTAATGAGCATTCAACAATGTGGAGAAGTTGTGCCTCTTTCCAAAATGCTATCTGAAGGAAGTTTAAAAACAAATAATCTCCATATAAATAGTTATTGTTTATTGAAAATAACTCTCTGGTAGGACTTTAAAAATGTCTGAGAGGAAACCTTTCTCTCAGGCTGAAGTCTAATTGGATCACAGTTAGATAAAAACAAAACAAACAAAACACCATGCTTTAAAAAGCTAAAAGGAAATACATTAGAATGTTAGGTATCATTGCCTTTTGTTGTCAGATCAATGACGATTTCCCCCATCTTTCTATTTGTATAATTTCTGTATTTTCTATAGTTAGCACATATCTTTATCAAACCTGGATGGATGTATGATTTTGAAACACACAGTTCAACATCAACTATATCAGAACTATGATCACTGTCTTTAATAGACATTTTTCAAATTTCTATTCAATATATTCATTAATTTTGACCTGCAGATACAGTGTACAGCTAAATCATTCTAGAGTTTTTATTTTCAGGATCAGATTTTTCTCAGGTATGTTACTGTGCTTTTTCCATGATATAAGGAAACATTTACAAAACCTTTTTTTCAGGCAAAATTTTTTTCCTATAGCAGTAGTTCTCAACTGTTAGTATGTATAAGAATCACTGGGGTGTTCATTAAAATGTAGATTCCTAAATTCCATCCTAGACTTACTGAACCAGAACCTGCATAGAGCTCAGAGGCTTACTTTAAAATAAGAACCATAGGTGATTCTGATACAGCTGATCTACCACCTATACTATGAAAAAATATTTCTCTTTTATGTGAAACTCTAAAGTCTCAGGTAAGCATTTGTTTAAGAATTTGAGCGGATGATCCCTTATTTCTTGGATGAAATCATGAACCTGAGCCTAGGCATTCCTGCAACCTGCATCTGTGCAAAGGCAGTATGGTAGATACTGTTCTTTGGCTCCCTCAAACCCCTTCTCATTCTTCTATTCCATTGGCTTCTACCATCTAGGCAAGGAAGCCAAGTCCAAATTAAATTCCCAGATTCCCTGCAAGTAGGGGTAGACGATGATACAATATCCTGCTCAATGAAATGTAGGTGAAAGTCTCTGGGAACTATCTATTTCTTGAATTAGAAATCAAAAGTAAAAGCTTGTAAGAGGAGACATTGTGTCTGGATGCAGCAGCCAGCTTTGGATTGTGAGGATGGAGTCAGATACTGGAGAGAAGTGCAGGAGGAAAGAAGATGCTTGGGGTTTCGATAACTTTTTAAGCGGACAAACCAGCCTGGGGCGCTTAGATATGCATAATACTCAATATACTTGTCAGAATGAAACACATGCACGTACAAGCCGTGAAATATGAATTGTGTAATTTTCATTAATTTCCCTTAGTCTTGCTTCTTTTATAAACTCACAGCAGTTCCAAGCCCTTAACTGCTCCAGGCTAGCATCCAGTTACAGGTATCTGAAGACCTTTTAGTTTGTAGGGTGAGTGTCAGATTCAATACTGACTCTGCTTGAAAGCATTTGCAAGCCTCATTCCCACCACAGGTGGGTACCCTATCTTCCTGCTTTAAGCCCACTCTCTAGTCCTTGGAGTGGTTTTCATTGCACACAGACTCCTTCTTGCCCTGCCCCATCCACCAAATGAGACCTCTGAGGTAGGGCTTAAAGAGTTAATGCTCTTATATTTACGTTTAAAATGCTCTTATATTTGCATTTAAAAATGGCATTACACACCACAAAGATGAACTGTAAAATTCATGCTAATAATTTAAAAATTTAATTTAATTTTTCTTTACTTAGAGCAACATTAAATAGCAAACAAAAAAGTAGCATGACAAATTGAGAGAGAGACTCTGGAAGAAAGGAAAAAGCGTTATATTTTACTACCTTTAATGACACTTCTTTCCTGCTTTTTGAACATGCCCCAGAAATTACATGGCCAGCTGTGCTTGTGCATGCCAGTGCTGGGGCAGAGCAAACTCCGCTTTCCTACCACACTTGAAACTGTGAGATTTGGACTCAATGGCTGCTCTTTGGGGGCTCATCTCCCCATTCTCAGCCAGCTTCCATTTTACCAACATATATACATACACACATGCCCAGACACATTAA
>NW_012116821.1:6762227-6806612 GCF_000951035.1 Colobus angolensis palliatus | reverse complement strand
GCACCAGGCTGACAGTTTTTTTTGTTCCCTTCAATACATTAAAGATGTTGCTCCACTCTCTTCTTGCATTGTTTTTGATGAGAAATATGCTGTCATCCTTATCTTTGTCCCTGTGTATGTGGCATATCTGTTTTCTCCTTTATTTTTAAAATTGGTTTTGAGCAATTTGAATATGATGTACTTGGTGCTATTACAATATTTTCTTCATGTTTCTTGTGCTTGAGCATGTTTATTTATTGGGCATATTGAATCTGAGAGCTTGTAATTTTTTTTCAAAATTTAGAAAAAATTTGGCCATTATTTCATTGAAGAAATGAGGGGATTGAACCCCCTCATGCATACTTTTTGTAGATCTGAACTATATATACACGTTGAGCATCCCTAATCCCCAAATCTGAAATTTGGAGTGCTCTGAACTCTAAAACTTCTTGAGCAGTGTTCTGACACTCAAAGAAAATGTAGCATTTTGGATTTCAGATTAAAAATGCTCAAGTGATTTGTATTGTGCAAATATTCAAGAATCTGAAAAAGTCTAAAATCAGAAACACTTCTGGTCCCAAGCATTCTGTATAATAGGCTGCTTGAAGTTGTTCCACAGATCACTGATGCTCTTCTCATTTTTTTTCAGAATCTTTTTCCTCTGTTGTTTCATTTTGGACAGTTTCTATTGCTATTTCTCTTGCAGTGGCTAAACTGCGGTCATACCATTAATATATATTTCATTCCATATACTATACTTTTCAATCTTAAAGGTTCAATTGAGGTATTTATTATATCTTCTATATCTCTGTTTAACTTTTTGAACGTATAGAATAACAACTGTTTTACTGTCCTTGTCATCTAATTCTAAGAACACTTTTGTCAGTTCTGAATCCATTTCAGTTGATTACTTTTTCTCCTCAATGTGAGTCATATTTTTCTGCCTGTTTGCAGGTCTCACAATCTTTCAGTGGCTACTATAATTTTACTTTGTATTCCCATAAATATTCTTGAGCATTGCTCTTGGACACGGTTAGGTTACTTGGAAGCAGTTTGATCCTTTTGGGTTTTGCTTTTTGATAGGTGGGGCCAAAGCTTCATTTATGCTAGGTCTAGTTATTCCCCATTCCTAAGGCTAGACCCTTGTTAGTACCTTACCCAATGCTCTGTGAATTGGGAGGGTTTTTTTTTTAATATATATTATTAATGAAGACCATACTTTAAAATATAAGCTTTGAGTATTATAGCCGGCTTGATAATTGTCTGCAGATACCAGAGATCATTTTATGGCAGGCCAGAGTGGGAACAGAAGAACAACAGCAGACATGGCAGACGATGGATGATGAAAGAAAAGAATCTGCATCTGAGTGGGACAAAACCCACATCCTTTAGTCATCCCAAAGAAAGGCTCTCCAGTTCCTTAGTGATAAAGTACTAAAACCTGTTATCAGAATCACACTACATATTGTTTGTAGTTTGACACATATATATTTGGGTTTAAGTCAGGCAACTTAACCCAGTTAATCACAAGTCTATGTTTATATAACTTAATAACATAATATTTATAAAGCTTCAAATTAAAAGAACCACTTCCTGTTTCATTACTGATAGATGTCTGAACTGGACAGCTATCAAATGAGAATAGTTGTCCAAATTCTGATGCCAAGGGAGTGGATGGGGCCTGAATATGGGTTGCTCCTAACTGAGAACACTGCTCATTATTTTCATGCCTCTTTTAGTTACAACAATGACTTCCGCTAAATTTATAAAATATTTATGTATTTAAAACTTAAACTTTTTTTCCGTGTAAAAAAGTTAAAGTAGTTTCCTTTTATCTTTTCATGAGTCTTTTTTCATACTACATAGCCTGGAATTTCAGGGGGGTCAAGTGAAGCTGAGGCAGAGGGAGAATGTATGTGCCAATGAGAATGTCCATTCACTTGGGGTCCAAAAGTGATAGTTACCACTCTTATTTGCATATTTTCAAGGACTTCACAAATAAGGATGAGTAGAAATAAAAGAATCATGCCTCTTCCTCTTCCTCTTCCTCTAGCTCCTCATCAACCTCTGCTTCAGTCTGGTAGTCTTCTGTTTCTTCCTCATAATCTTCCCCAGTTAACTCCCATGCAGTATATTGAAATGGTTCTAGAGAAAAAGAGAATCATTGGGGAAAATATTTTTAGCAAAAAAAGTTATTAGCATATTACTATAAGGTTAAGAAAATTAATTATTATTATTAGTCTCTTAGATTAAATATGTATGCAAAAAGGCCTTTGTTAGTTCCTTATGTGACAGCTGGTCAGTATGGCCAGAGGTGTTTGGGTGGCATGGCTGTTGTGATTGGTCAGGACCTGCACTGTGATAGTTGCTAAGTATTTTATACATCAGCCTTGGATATATTGAACATTTACTTCATAAACCATCAAGGAAGGCTTTCAAGTTTCAAAATGCTTCTAATACTATTGTCTGCTCTTGATAATTAATGTCATGATTAAAGCCCTTACTTTCCATAGTCTCAACTACTTTTTGAAGTAATTCCTGTGGAGTTCTGTCAGCAATCTCCAAGTTTAAAATTTTAATGTAAGCCTCACTAATTGTTGCTTCCAGCTGTTTCCAGAGGATGATGAAAGAATTAATCTTCTCTTTAAATGGCTCCATTTCAGGAACATCAGGATAAGAGTCTTCCGGAAACTCAGGTAGTACAACTTTTGAGTAAAAGACAAAGGAAAGAAAAAAGGGGCTTTAAATATCCTATCTTTAGCCATATTGCCAAAATAACTTATACTTTGTAATATTTTTAAACAGTTGAAAAAATAAATTCTAAGCAACAATATACATTCATAAATTTATAATTTAATTATGCTTTGTTCTTATATTTGCTGTAGATGTATATTTACCTGTTACTAAAACTCAAGCTTTTGGATAATTAACATGAGTTTCTTAAGGAAACTTTAACTGTTAATAAAAAATGTATAAAACAAATTTGTGTGAAAACCAGTGTTATAATCTGGTTTGATACACTTTTAATGGAGTAAGCCAAATATTTATGTATGTCAATTAGCATACAACATAGAAAGAAATAAGTATGAAGCACCTATTATGCCTAAAATTAGGGACCCGTTATAACAAAATATGGAAAGTACTTTTATGCACTAACTAGTTTCATTTTACAGTCTAACCTGTTTCAGATAATTTTTCAGTTTCCAGGCCCTCTTTGGATCCTTTTGGGATTTCTGTTTCCACTGTAGTTTCCTCAATAGGCTCAGATACTTAAGAAAGAAATCTAATAGTTAGCGTTTGAATTTTAAAACATTATTCCTTTATGAATGTTTTGGCACAAAGAACACTTCAAATAGTTTAAATTGTATATGAAATGTCTAATAGAAAGTATAGTTTTTGTTAGGGAAAGAATGGCATAAGAATACATAATTAAAAAGGCAGAAAATAAAGAATATTCTTAAACACATAAAAAGACATGGACTAGAATAATAATTGACACATGATACATACAATTCTGGCTGATAATTTGTTAAATATTAATCAAACTTCTTTTAATTTGGCAGTAGACTAATAATACCTGATATTCCTTTTAATTTCTTATTAAAATACCCATGAAGCCAGGCATAGTGACTCATGCCTGTAATCCTAGCCTTTGGGAGGCAGAGGTGGGAGAAGCACTTAAGGTCGGGAGTTCAAGACCAGCCTAGGCAACACAGCAAGATCAGATCCCTACAAAAAATGAAAATTAGCCAGGCATGGTGGCTCATACCTGTGGTCCTAGCTACATGGGAGGCTGAGGTGGGAAGGTCACTTGATCCCAGGAGTTCGAGTTACAGTGAGCTATGATCATGCCACTGCACAACAGTCTGGGTGACAGAGCAAGACACCATCTCTATTAAAAAAATTTTTTTTTTCAATAAGATACACCAAAAAAGACCACAAAGTGGCAATGAGAGATGATGATATTGCAAAGTCCCAGCTGTAGGTGTAGGCATGGAGAGATTTAAGAGAATCGCAACTAATTTCACTGTTGAATGTATAGTTTGAAAACTGTTTTCCTGAAGGATGTAAGACACGCTGCACATACAGATCCAGCAGAGGTGGTTTCAGGAAAGGCAGGCCTAATTATCTGTCTTTTCCTCCTACTCTGCTCCTAGTTCTGAAACACAAGTTTTGCATAGACAAAAATACATACATCTATATGTACATATATGTATGTATATACACACACACATATTTTGTAACACTGTGGAAACTGTCTTCTGAGGTAGCTAAAATAATACTTGGGTCCTCTTTCAACAGGATCTATAATGTTTAATACTCAATAGAGCAGAAAGTAGAAGGGGACAAGCCTGGGGCTGGCCTGGTGGTGGTATGTTTAATTGTAGGTTGCTCAATTAAGAAAATCATTATAAACCATGGAAGAGAAAAAAGAACACCAAGAATATACAGATAATTCTACAATGCCTTAGCTTCTCTGGCTTAATCAAAGACTGCAATAGTTGGGGGTGAAGATCTAGCCTTAGTCTAGAAGAGCCATTCAAGATGAATACTTACTAAATATTACAACTTGAACTAGGTTGATTTGCATTAACCTATATCAGATATAACAGGTCTATATGTGAGAGTGCCAGGCAAGAAGTCTAAGTGAAAGGTACCTGTGTGTGGTGGTCAGGGTAGGGGGGCAGGGTTCTTATAAATACTCTACCTATCCTTCCTGTTGGTAAATGAAGAGTTGGAAATATTCTGCTTCATCCAAGGATAAGTCCACAAAAACAACAAAAATAAAATCGATGAAGAAAAAGAGAGTATTGATCCAAAGATTCAGATGAAAATTTTACTTCTGAAGACAATTTCTCATATAAAGCAGAGTAAATTTTACAAGATGTATGCTTGGAGTACTAAAAAACCAAGAGAACAACTGAGTCTATGAAATAAAAATCATGAGGCATAAAGATAGACCAGCCTAAAATAAAGGCAGAAATACAAGAAAGGTAACTGAAATAAGAAAACAATGCAAGGAAATCTAAAATGCAATAGTAGAGTTAACATAAGCATTGGGAATGTTCTCACAAGTGGGAGCTAAGCTGCGGGTATGCAAAGGCATACAGAGTGGTATAATGGACACTGGAGACTCAGAAGGGAGCAGGATGAGAGGGGAGTGTGGGATGAAAAACCACCTATAGGATACAATGTACACTACTTGAGTGATAGGTATGCTAAAACCCCAGACTTCACCACTATATGTGATTCATCCATGTAACCAAAACCCACTTGTACCCCTAAAACTATTGAAATAAAAATTTTTAAAAACGCATTAGTAGAGAGGCAATAAAGTGGAGAAGGCAAACCAGTGACATGGAGGATAACAAGTCTGAAAAATTCAGAGAAAAAATACAAAGAGATGAGAACTATCAGGAAAAAGAAGACTAACGTGGTTGAGAAACAATTGTTATCTGACCAAAAATAATAAACGATCCTGAAAAAGGAATCTGAAGCAATAACTGAAAAAAGGCATTTTTAGGTAGACAAAGATTGTGATATGAAGACAAAAAGAGCTCAATGAATTCCAGGGTAAATCATTCACATACCAGCAAAGTTTTAACAAATAATGGCATTGAAAAGGATCCTTTGAGCATCCCTGCAGGAAAAGAACGAAAAGAACAGAAATGAAGCAATATCTTGACTTTTCCATGTGTAGAAGACGAAGCAATGTCAACATGAGGAATTCTGAGAAGAAAAGGTTATGACAATAATTTAATAGCCTCTAAGTTGTTTTATATGGGCGAAAGCAATAGATTTGCAGAAAAATCACAAAATATGCCACCCTGGATCCTTAAAAAGTTGCTCAAAGATGTAGACCAGATGACTAAGAGATGAATCAAAATTAAAATCTCAGGAATGGAGTCATGTGGAATTTGGGAGAAATCCAAATGGAATTATCATGATCCTAATACCACAAAGCTACAGAAATGCACAGCCTGTTCTAGTGGACTGGAAAAAACTGGCCACACTAATGAGCATTCAACAATGTGGAGAAGTTGTGCCTCTTTCCAAAATGCTATCTGAAGGAAGTTTAAAAACAAATAATCTCCATATAAATAGTTATTGTTTATTGAAAATAACTCTCTGGTAGGACTTTAAAAATGTCTGAGAGGAAACCTTTCTCTCAGGCTGAAGTCTAATTGGATCACAGTTAGATAAAAACAAAACAAACAAAACACCATGCTTTAAAAAGCTAAAAGGAAATACATTAGAATGTTAGGTATCATTGCCTTTTGTTGTCAGATCAATGACGATTTCCCCCATCTTTCTATTTGTATAATTTCTGTATTTTCTATAGTTAGCACATATCTTTATCAAACCTGGATGGATGTATGATTTTGAAACACACAGTTCAACATCAACTATATCAGAACTATGATCACTGTCTTTAATAGACATTTTTCAAATTTCTATTCAATATATTCATTAATTTTGACCTGCAGATACAGTGTACAGCTAAATCATTCTAGAGTTTTTATTTTCAGGATCAGATTTTTCTCAGGTATGTTACTGTGCTTTTTCCATGATATAAGGAAACATTTACAAAACCTTTTTTTCAGGCAAAATTTTTTTCCTATAGCAGTAGTTCTCAACTGTTAGTATGTATAAGAATCACTGGGGTGTTCATTAAAATGTAGATTCCTAAATTCCATCCTAGACTTACTGAACCAGAACCTGCATAGAGCTCAGAGGCTTACTTTAAAATAAGAACCATAGGTGATTCTGATACAGCTGATCTACCACCTATACTATGAAAAAATATTTCTCTTTTATGTGAAACTCTAAAGTCTCAGGTAAGCATTTGTTTAAGAATTTGAGCGGATGATCCCTTATTTCTTGGATGAAATCATGAACCTGAGCCTAGGCATTCCTGCAACCTGCATCTGTGCAAAGGCAGTATGGTAGATACTGTTCTTTGGCTCCCTCAAACCCCTTCTCATTCTTCTATTCCATTGGCTTCTACCATCTAGGCAAGGAAGCCAAGTCCAAATTAAATTCCCAGATTCCCTGCAAGTAGGGGTAGACGATGATACAATATCCTGCTCAATGAAATGTAGGTGAAAGTCTCTGGGAACTATCTATTTCTTGAATTAGAAATCAAAAGTAAAAGCTTGCAAGAGGAGACATTGTGTCTGGATGCAGCAGCCAGCTTTGGATTGTGAGGATGGAGTCAGATACTGGAGAGAAGTGCAGGAGGAAAGAAGATGCTTGGGGTTTCGATAACTTTTTAAGCGGACAAACCAGCCTGGGGCGCTTAGATATGCATAATACTCAATATACTTGTCAGAATGAAACACATGCACGTACAAGCCGTGAAATATGAATTGTGTAATTTTCATTAATTTCCCTTAGTCTTGCTTCTTTTATAAACTCACAGCAGTTCCAAGCCCTTAACTGCTCCAGGCTAGCATCCAGTTACAGGTATCTGAAGACCTTTTAGTTTGTAGGGTGAGTGTCAGATTCAATACTGACTCTGCTTGAAAGCATTTGCAAGCCTCATTCCCACCACAGGT
Source organism: Colobus angolensis palliatus (assembly GCF_000951035.1). Lineage (NCBI taxonomy): Eukaryota > Metazoa > Chordata > Mammalia > Primates > Cercopithecidae > Colobus > Colobus angolensis. Next base: position 6,799,074 of record NW_012116821.1, on the reverse strand, counting down.
GGGTACCCTATCTTCCTGCTTTAAGCCCACTCTCTAGTCCTTGGAGTGGTTTTCATTGCACACAGACTCCTTCTTGCCCTGCCCCATCCACCAAATGAGACCTCTGAGGTAGGGCTTAAAGAGTTAATGCTCTTATATTTACGTTTAAAATGCTCTTATATTTGCATTTAAAAATGGCATTACACACCACAAAGATGAACTGTAAAATTCATGCTAATAATTTAAAAATTTAATTTAATTTTTCTTTACTTAGAGCAACATTAAATAGCAAACAAAAAAGTAGCATGACAAATTGAGAGAGAGACTCTGGAAGAAAGGAAAAAGCGTTATATTTTACTACCTTTAATGACACTTCTTTCCTGCTTTTTGAACATGCCCCAGAAATTACATGGCCAGCTGTGCTTGTGCATGCCAGTGCTGGGGCAGAGCAAACTCCGCTTTCCTACCACACTTGAAACTGTGAGATTTGGACTCAACGGCTGCTCTTTGGGGGCTCATCTCCCCATTCTCAGCCAGCTTCCATTTTACCAACATATATACATACACACATGCCCAGACACATTAACGCACATGAGTAGAATTAAGAACTTGCTATCAATAAAGTCTAACCTGCTTCAGGCTCAGTTTCAGGGGCCTCAGATGCTTCAGACTCCTCAGGTAACAATGACCCTTGGGTATCGTGAGATACCTCAGGTGCCTCAGGCTCTTCGTGAACTTCCAACTCATCACCTTCAATCTCCTCTTCATCCTCATTATCAGTCTCTTCAGCTTTTAAAAAAATTTGAAGAAATAAATTATCATTTGGTTGAAGTCAACAAATATTTATTGGGTGTTGACAAGTGCTGAAGCCAAGCAAAGAATACAAAATGGTCCCTGCCCTCCTAGAGTATGTAGTTTAATGGGGGAGATAGAAAAATTATCTATATATTATAGCTATTCACATGCAGTGGTAAAGGATGATAGTCATCTGCTCAGAGTGCTATGCGAGTACCAGACTAGGGGTTCATTCAAAAATGAAATGTTTATGGCAGTTCCAAATATCCTTACAGTAAATCTAGAAATAGCCCAATGTCCAAAGAAAAGGCTATATCAGCAACATTCAATATAGTAGCCACTAGCTACATGTGGCTATTGGGCACTTGAAATGAGGCTAGTCCAAATTGATATATACTGCAAGTATAAAACATACAGTGAGTTTTAAATATTTAATATGAAAAACTAAATATAAAACATGTGACTTTTAGAAAATTTAAAGTTCCATGTGTGGCTTATATTATCTTTCTAATGGGTAGCACCAGGCTAGATTATATATATAATGATTGATTTTCTTACAGTTAACAAAAAAGAATAAATCATGTAGTGTGATAATCAATATATTAAATGTAAATACAAAATACAAAAATTAGCTGGGTGTGGTGGCACACACCTGTAGCCCCAGTTATTCAGGAGGCTAACGCAGGAGAATCGCTCAAACCCGGGAGGTGGAGGTTGCAGTGAGCTGAGATTGTGTCACTGCAATCCAGCCTGGGTCATGGAGTGAGACTGTGGCTCAAAACAAACAAACAAACAAACAAAAAACCAAAAAACCAGAACTAGTAGCAACCAAACAACCCAGAACTAGTAGCTGGTTTAATAACTACCACAATTTTGGAACAGTGATAAACATTTAAAAATACGTAAAATTATAATGTGATATGAAAACATCTTCATTTCTATTGGTGACAAAGTCAAGGTATTGCTAATACTATTGTGGTTTGTTGCCTATATTAATTGCGCATTGAAGGAAATAATAAATTTCAGTTAAACGTTAGTGAAAATAAATTATGAATTATTTTCCAATTAAGTTCATACATCTCTGAATTTTACCCATAGACCCTAGGTTAAGAGCTCCAGTCTTTTTTTAACGTCTGTTTTATCTTTAAAAAATTTTTTCATTCCAAAAGTTTTTGAGGAACAGATGGTGTTTGGTTCCACGGACAAGTTCTTTAGTGGTGATTTCTGAGGTTTTGGTACACCTATCACCTGAGCAGTGTACACTGTACCCAAAGTGTAGTCTTTTATTCCTCATCTTCCTCCCACCTTTCCCCCAACTTCCCAAAGTCTAGTATATCATTCTTACACCTTTGTGTCCTCACAGTTTAGCTCTCACTTATAAGTGAGAACATACGATGTTTGGTTTTCCATTCCTGAGTTACCTCACTTAGAATAATGGTCTCCAACTCCATCCAGGTTGCTGCAAAAACCATTATTTCGTTCCTTTTTATGATATATAATATATATATCACATGTTTTTTATCCGCTCGTTGGTTGATGGCATTTAGGCTGGCTCTATATTTTTTCAATTGTGAATTGTGCTGCTATAAACATGTGTGTGCAAGTCTTTTTCAAATAATGATTTCTTTTCCCCTGGGTAGATACCCAGGAGTAGAATTGCTGGATCAAATGGTAGTTTTACTTTTAGTTCTTTAAGGAATTGCCATAGTGTTTTCCATAGTGTTGTACTGGTTTACATTCCCACCAGCAATGTAAAACTGTTTCCCTTTCATCACATCCACGCCAACATCTATTATTTTTTGATTTTTAAATTATGGCCATTCTTACAGGAGTAAGGTGGTATGTCACTATGGTTTTGATTTGCATTTCCCTGATAATTAGTGATGTTGAGCATTTTTTCATATATTTGTTGGCCATTTGTATATCTTCTTTTGAGAACTGTCTATTCATGTCCTCAGCCCACTTTCTGATGGGATTATTATTTTTTTTCTTGCTGATTTGAGTTCCTTGTAGATTCTGGATATTAGTCCTTTGTCAGATGGGTAGTGTGTGAAGATTTTCTCCCACTCTGTGGGTTGTCTGTTTACTCTGCTGATTATTTCTCCCATCCAAGTACTAACCAGGCCCGACCCTGCTTAGCTTCCGGGATCAGATGAGATCGGGCACGTTCAGGGTGGTATGGCCGTAGACTCTGCTGATTATTTCCTTTGCTGTGCAGAAGCTTTTTAGTTTAATTAGCTCATATCTATTTATCTTTTTGTTTTTGGGTTCTTGGGCATGAACTCTTTGCCTAAGTCAATGTCTAGAATAGTTTTTTGACGTTATCTTCTAGAATTTTTATGGTTTCAGGCCTTAGATTTAAGTCCTTGATCCATCTTCAGTGGATTTCTGCATAAGGTGAGAGACAAAGATCCAGCTTCATTCTTCATTGTGGCTTGCCAATTATCCCAGCACCATTTGTTGAACAGGGTGTCCTTTCTCCATTTTATGTTTTGTCTGTTTGTTTGTTTGTTTGTTTTCTTTGTCAAATATCAGTTGGCTGTAAATATCTGACTTTATTTCTGGGTTCTCTATTCTGTTCCATTGGTCTACATGCCTATTATTATACCAGTACCATGCTGTTTTGGTAACTATATCCTTGAAGTGTAGTTTGAAGTTGGGTAATGCCTATAGATTTGTTCTTTTTGCTTAGTCTTCTTTGGTTATGTGGGCTCTTTTTGTGTTCCATTTGAATTTTAGGATTTTTTTTGCAGTTCTGTAAAGAATAATGATGGTATTTTGATGGGAATTGCATTGAATTTGTAGATTGCTTTTGGCAGTATATTTATTTTCACATGCTAATGGATTCTACCCATCCATGAGCATGGGATGTGTTTTCATTTGTTTGTGTCATTCATGATATCTTTCAGCAGTGTTTTGTAGTTTTCCTTGTAGAGATCTTTCACCTCCTTGGTTAGGTGTATATATATACTTTTTTTTTTTTATTTTTTTATTTTTTTGCAGCTGTTGTAAAAGGGGCTGAGTTCTTGATTTGATTCTCAGCTTGGTGGTTGTTGTTATATAGCAGTGCTACTAATTTGTGTACATTGATTTTGTATCCCAAAACTTTATTGAATTCATTTATCAGATATAGGAGCATTTTCGGATGAGTATTTAGAATTTTCTAGGTATATGATCATATCTCATCAGTGAATAGCAACAGTTTCACTTCCTCTTTACCGATTTAAATGCTCTTTATTTCTTTCTCTTGTCTGATTGCTCCGGCTAGGACTTCCAGTACAATGTTGAATAGCAGTGGCGAAAGTGCACATCCTTGTCTTGTTCTAGCTCTCAGTGGCAATGCTTTTAGCTTTTCCCCTTTCACTATAATGTTGGCTGTGGGTTTGTCATAGATTGCTTTTTTGTTTTGTTTTGTTTTGAGACAGAATCTTGCTCTGTCACCTAGGCTGGAGTGCAGTGGCATGATCTCACTCACTGCAACCTCCACCTCCTAGGTTCAAGTGATTCTCCTGCCTCAGCTTCCTGAGTAGCTGGGACTACAGGCACATGCTATCATGCCTGGCTAATTTTTTGTATTTTTAGTAGAGACGGGGTGTTACCGTGTTAGCCAGGAAGGTCTCGATCTTCTAACCTCGTGATCTGCCAGGCTCGGCCTCCCAAAGTGCTGGGATTACAGGTGTGAGCCACTGTGCCCGGCCATAGAGGGCTTATATTACCTTGAGGTGTGTTCCTTTTATGTCCATTTCGCTGAGGGTTTTAATCATAAAGGGGTGCTGGATTTTGTCAAATGCTTTTTCTGCATGTATTGAGATGATCATATGATTTTTGTTTTTACTTCTGTTTACATGGTGTATCACATTTATTGACTTGTGTATGTTAAACTATCCCTGCATCCCTGGTATGAAACCCATTTGATCATGGTGTATTATCTTCTTGACATGCTATTGAATTCAGTTAGTATTTTGTTGATGATTTTTGCATCTATGTTCATCAGGGATATTGGTCTTGTTCCTTTTTTTTTAATGTTCTTTCCTGGTTTTGGTATTAGAGTGATACTGGCTTCATAGAATGACTTAGGGAGGATTCCCTCTCTCTCTAGCTTTTGGAATAGTTTCAGTAAGATTGGTACCAATTCTCTGAATGCCTGATAGAAATCAGCTGTGAATCCACCTTGTCCTGGACTTTTTCTTGTTGGAAATTTTAAAATTACTGTTTTCAATCTTGCTACTTGTTATTGGTCTGTTCGGAGCTTTTATTTCTTCCTGATTTAATCTAAAAGAGTTGTTTACTTCCAAGAATTTATCCATCTCCTCTAGATTTTCTAGTTTGTGTGCATAAAGGTGTTCATAGTAGCCTTGAATGATCTTTTGTGTTTCTGTGGTACTGGCTGTAATAGCTCCTGTTTCTTTTTTTTCCTTCCTTCCTTCCTGCCTGCCTGCTTTCTTGCTTTCTTGCTCTCTTGCTTTTTAGCCTGTTGCCCAGGCTACAGTGCAGTGACACGATCTCAGCTCACTGCAACCTCTGCCTCCCAGGTTCGAGCGATTCTCCTGCCTCAGCCTCCCAAGTAGCTGGGATTACAGGTGTACACCACCATGCCTGGCTAATTTAAAAAAATTTTTTAGTAGAAACGGGGTTTCACCATGTTAGCCAGGCTGGTCTCGAACTCCTAACTTCAAGTGATCCACCCGCCTCAGCCTCCCAAAGTGCTGGGATTACAGGCGTGAGCCACCATGCCTGGCTAATTTTCATATTTTTAGTAGAGATGGGGTTTCACCATGTTGGCTAGGCTGGTCTCGAACTCCTGACCTCAAGTGATCCACCTTCCTCAGCCTCCCAAAGTGCTGGGATTACAGGCGTGAGCCACCACAAACTCCTGTTTCATTTCTAATTGAGCTTATTTGAATCTTCTCTCTTCTTTTTTTGGTTAATCTCACTAATGGTCTATCAATTTTGTTTCTCTTTTCAAAGAACCAGCTTTTTGTTTCATTTTTCTTTTATTTATTTATTTATTTATTTTTGTTTCAATTTTATTTAGTTCTGCTCTGATCTTTGTTATTCTTTTCTTCTGTTTTGGGGATCTTGTGTTTGGGTTTGGGTTGTTCTTGCTTCTCTAGTTCCTTGAGGTGTGACCTTAGATTGTCTATTTGTGGTCTTTCAGACTTTTTGATGCAAGCATTTAGTACTATGAACTTTCCTTTTTGGACCACTTTTGCTGTATCCCAGAAGTTTTGATAAGTTGTGTCACTGTTATTGTTCAGTTCAAATAATTTTTAAATTTCCTTTTTGATTTAATTGTTGGCCCAAAGATCATTCAGGAGCAGGTTGTCTAATTTCTATGTATTTGTATAGTTTTGAGGGTTCCTTCTGGAGTTGATTTCCAATTTTATTCCACTGTGGTCTGAGAGAGTACTTGGTATAATTTTGATTTTCTTAAATTTGCGGAGACTGCCGGGCGCGGTGGCTCATGCCTGTAATCCCAGCATTTTGGGAGGCCAAGGCGGGCAGATCACGAGGTCAGGAGATCGAGACCATCCTGGCTAACACGGTGAAACTCCATCTCTATAAAAATACAAAAGATTAGCCAGGCATGGTGGTGGGCGCCTGTAGTTCCAGCTACTTGGGAGGCTGAGGCAGGAGAATGGTGTGAACCCAGGAGGCGGAGCTTGCAGTGAATCGAGATCACACCACTGCACTCCAGCCTGGGCAGCAGAGCGAGACTCTGTTTCAAAAAATAAAAATAAAAATAAAAAATAAATTTGCTGAGACCTGTTTTGTGGCCTATTATATGATCTATCTTGGAGGATATTCTATGTGCTGATGAACAGAATTAATATTCTGTAGTTGTTGGGTAGAATGTTCTGTAATTATCTGTTAAATCTATTTGTTCTAGGGTACAGTTTAAGTCCATTGAAAAACTCCAATCTTAAAAGAAACTGTTAGAGTAAGTTATATAATGAAGATGGGAGTTAATCTTACAGACACTGAGTGGGTAATAAGAGATTTGCTGTTTTCTCAACTCCTGTAGGATGGTTCTAACAGAAGTAATTCTAACAGCTCTGTGTCACCTGTGTCAACAGCAACCATTTAAAGACAAGCTGTGTGTGCTATTCTGCTGTGTATCACTTGTACAGGGTATATGAATAGATATCTGTGTCAAGAGTCATTTCCTATGAATCCATTACTTCAGTGACAATATTATTTAGTATACAAACTGGAACACTTTAAGAATAAAAGGTACTATGAAGACTTCAAGAACATAGGCATAAACCTGCGTTCTCATGGACAAATTGGGAAATGTGATCACCCAGTCTATAATTCACTTGAAATAGTGCAATTGCTTGCAGTAACAATACCATGACACATCATCAGTCATAGCAATCTGTGCTTGCCTTTTGCCTTCGCTTTCATAACTTCCAGTAGCCTTCGATTTTCTTCTTCAAGTCTCAGTGCCTCTTCTGTGGCTTTTCTGAAATGAAAAGTTTCAAATTTAATTATCTTTGGAAATTCAGACTTCACACACTATTGCAGGATTAAATGCTTATAGTGTTAAAAATAAAGATTAAATCGTATTATACTTACTTTACAATGTATAATTTTAAATTACTCATGTTGAGACTAGTTACTTTTCAGCATTTTCTTCTGGGGGAGAAAAACTGGAATGTTATACTTTGAAAAACTTTGTCTATTAATTAGGAAACCTGTCAAAAATAAGAAAGGATTACCTAACTCTACATTGAAAAGGCAAATGGGAGGATTTGTAGCATTTTCCCTCTGATTCAATGGTAAATGTTCACAATATAATGTTAAGTAAGAAAAGTTGAATATAAAACTATATGTATAATATAATTTTAATTTGGTATTTAGAATGCATATAAACAAGGATTAAAAGTCTAGGAGAAAACCAATCAAATGGTCAACATGGATGATGGCGTATAAGAGTTTTAAGTTTTCTTTAACTTTCTGCATTAAAATTTTTCCTATATTGAATAAACAGAACATTTGTAAATTTATCCTTCTAATAAGAAAAAAACCCTAATTATTTTATTTTTAACACAGTAGTGATGACATTTAAGGAGACCTGGAATATGGAAACTTAAAAACCTGGAGGGTATCTGTTTTTCATTAGGATTGAAGCATCAAACCTGCCTTAACGATGGTGAAGAAAGGTGGATGGAAAGTTAGTAAAATGTTGTAGAAAGGCAATATTTATTAAAAATTAAAATGTATATACCTTTGATCTAGAAATTCTATATCTAGGAATTTAGCCCTCAGAAAGAGGAATACTACTGCACAAACATACAAAAGAATGTTGACTGAATTTTTAAAAAATTATAACAAAAAATTATATCACGCATTGATCAGTAGGGGACTAGTTAAGGAAGAGCCCATTCGTGTCAGCAGCACACACTGGGGCACAGCTTTCCTCAGACCTGTTATTTTCTCATACTTGGTGTTCTTTGCATCCATTTTCCCTTCTTTTGAAAGCTAGTTACACATAAGACATTACTACACCTCTTCTCCCAGCGGGTCGACTTCCTGTTAACGGAGGACATTCTCTCACTGCATTCCTAATCCTGTGTTCCAGCCAGAAGTCTTGGCGTAATTCAAGTTTTCTTTGCTCAGCCTCAGCCCTTTGAGGCTACTGAGTGTTGTTTCTGAACTCCTTTCTCATTTTGTCTGTGTGTGAACAGGCCATTGCTCTGCAGGCATACCTTGCCTTATTGTGCTTTGCTTCATTGTGCTCTACAGATATCCTGTTTTGTTTTTTTTTTCTTTTTACAAGTTGAGGGTTTGTGGCAACCCTGCATTGAGCAACTCTATTTCTCTATTTCAAACTTCCTCATTTTTATTATGTATCAGTGATCTGTGATCAATGATCTTTGATGTTACTATCATCATTGTTTGGGGCGCCATGAACCACGTCCATATAAGATGGTAAACTTAATTGACAGATGTTGTGGGTGTTGTGACTGCTCCACTGACTGGCTGATCCCTTGACTCCCTCCCTCTCCTCAGGCCTCCCTATTCTCAAAGACACAATAATATTGAAATGAGGCCAATTAATAACCCTACAATGGCCTCTAAGTTTTTAAGTGAATAAAAGAGCCCCACATTTGTCACTTTAAATCAAAAGCTAGAAATGGCTAAACTTAGTGAGGAAGGTATACTGAAGGCTGAGATAGTCCAAAAGCTATGCCTCTTGTGCAAAATAGCCAAGCTATGAATGCCAAAGAAATGTTCTTCAAGGAAATCAAAAGTGCTACTCCAGTGAATACACTAATGATACAAAAGTAAAACAGCCTTACTATTGATATGGAGAAAGTTTTTGAGTGGTCTGATTAGATAAAACCAGCCACAACATTCCATTAAGCCAAAGCCTAATCAGGAGCAAGGCCTTATAATTCGCTTCAATTCTGTGATGGCTGAGAGAGGCAAGGAACCTGGAGAAGAAAAGTTTGAAGCTAGCAAAAGTTGGTTCATGAGGCTTAAGGAAAGAAGCCATCTCTATAACATCAAAGTGCAGTGCAAGGTGAAGTAGGCAAGTGCTGATGTAGGAGCTGCAATAAGTTATTTAGAAGACATAGCTAAGACCACAGATAAAGGTAGCTACACTAAACAACAGATTTTTCAATGTCAACAAAACACACTTCTGTTGGAAGAAGATGCCATCTAGGACTTTCAGAGCTAGAGAGGAGAAGTCAATGCCTGGCTTCAAAGCTTTAAGGACAGGCTGACCCTCTTGGGCTTGTGCAGCTGGTGAAGCCAATGCTCATTTCTCAGTCCAAAAATCCTAGGCCCCCTAATAACTGTGCTAAATCTACTCTGCCTGTGCTCTACAAATAGAACAAAGCCTAGATGACAGTACATCTGTTTACAGCATGCTTTACTGAGTATCTTATCTGCTGTTGAGATCTACTGCTTAGAAAAAAAGATTAATTTCAAAATATTACCGCTCATTGACAATGCACATAGTCATCCAAGAGCTCTGATAAAGACATACAAGAAGGCCGGGCGCGGTGGCTCACGCCTGTAATCCCAGCACTTTGGGAGGCCGAGGCGGGCGGATCACGAGGTCAGGAGATCGAGACCATCCTGGCTAACACGGTGAAACCCTGTCTCTACTAAAAATGCAAAAAAAATTAGCCGGGCGTGGCGGCAGGCGCCTGTAGTCCCAGCTACTTGGGAGGCTGAGGCAGGAGAATGGTGGGAACCCAGGAGGCGGAGCTTGCAGTGAGCCGAGATCACGCCACTGCACTCCAGACTGGGCGACTGAGCAAGACTCTGTCTCAAAAAAAAAAAGACATACAAGAAGAATGAATGTTTTCATGCCTGCTAATGCAACATCCATACTGCAGCCCATGGATCAAAGAGTAATTTTGACTTTTAAGTCTAATTATTAAGAAACATATTTCATAAGACTACAGCTGTCATAGATAGTGATTCCACTAATGGATCTGGGCAAAGTAAATTGAAAACCTTCTGGAAAGGATTTACCATTCTAGTTGCCATTAAGAACATTCATGATTTGTGGGAGGAGGTCAAAATATCCGCATTAACAGGAATTTGGAAGAAGGTGATTCCAACCCTCATGGATTACTTTAATAAGTTCAGGACTTTAATGAAGGAAGTAACTGCAGAGGTAGTGAAAATAGGAAGAGAATTAGAATTAGAAGTGAAGCCTAAATTGCTGCAATCTCATGATCAAGCTTGAACAGATGAAGAGTTCTTCTCATGGATGAGAAAAGAAACTGGTTTCTTGAGATGGAATCTATTCTTGGTGAAGATGCTGTGAACATTGTCGAAATTACAACAAAAAATTTAGAATACTACATAAACTTGGTTGATAAAGTAGTTGTGGGTTTGAGAGGATTGACTCCAATTTTGAAAGAAGTTCTACTGTGGGTAAAATGCTAGCAAACAACATTATATACCACAGAAAAATATTTTGGGAAAGAAAGAGTAATAAATAGATGCAACAAACTTCATCGTTGTCTTAGTTGAAGAAATTTCCATAGCCACTCCAACCTTTGGCAACCACTACCCTCATTGGTCAGCAGCCATCAACACTGAGGCAAAACCTTCCACCAGCAAAATGATTGACTCACTGAAGGCTCAGATGATCGTCACCATGTTCTTTTAAAGCATTTTAAAATTAAGGTATATACATTTTTAGACATAATGCTATTGCACACTTAATAGATGACAATATTGTGTAAACATAACTTTTATATGCACTGGGAAGCAAAAAGCTCGTGTGACTTGCTTTACTGTGGTGGCCTAGAACCAAACCTGCAATATCTCCAAGCTATGCCTGTACCTCAGATGGGGCTCTTTGTGATATCTTCTTTATCCAAATCCTGGATCAAGTATGTTGCTGCTGAGAATCTAAGACCTGAACAGAATAAGGAAGAATTTTGCTGCCAGTTCTTAGAAATTTCTGTAAATCACTTGGATAGAAGATCCAAAGACTAACAATATGACAGAAATTATCTCGTCATTTGACTGGCACATTTGGAAACTGATGCTGGAGAAGTTTTAAAATTTAGCATGTCTTTAGATATTTGATCAAGATGCAGTTCTTAATCCTGTTAAGTTCCTCTCTTTTCTAACCAACCTATAAGGCCTTAAAAGTGAATGTCTGACAGTTTTTTAAAAACCATCTTAGATTTTATTTTCTGAAGTATAAAGGAAAAAAGTTTGTTTTGAAAAACTCATGTTGAAAATTAAAAATCAACATATAAAAACATAGAAAAAGCCTGCTTCAATCTGGGAAAGTGAAATTAAGAAGTTTATAAAGATGTAAAAATTTAGAATCAAAAGAAGTAAAGATTGATTATAAAAATAACTTAGAGCATTCCATATGGTAAAAGAGGTGAAGGCAGAATTGAGAAAAAGTGGACAAGATATCTTCTCCTTTTTTAAAAAAGTTAAAGGTATACATATTTTTAATATATTTAAAATGTAGCAGATCTCCAGTCCAGAAATCACATCAACTTTGTTTTACTCTTATGTTGAGATATCCATCTGTTCTCAAAGATTGGACTATTTCTCACTCACTGGAAAAAGATTAAGTAATTCCTTAATTATCAACAGATTATAACTGATCTGTAGATTGAGTATAGCTGATTGTAGCTAATTAGTAGATTTGTAACAAAAGTTTTAAAAGCTAAAAGGGAATATAAGTAAATTTGCAATTATTGTCTGAATTAAAGTAGTGTTTGGTCAATATACCACATAATAATTTTATTAACTAATTTAACTGAATCATACATATTTTTGTGTTAAATTTCTAAAGGAGTGACTAGCTTAAATGAATAATGAACACTAAAAAGTAAAATCCTCTGACACACATATCAGTTAAACCACTCTCTACCTCTGTTAATTACCCACCTCCCAGCTTCTTCATTTCTAAGGTTTAAAGAGCCCTCCTAAGTCTCAGCTCAAATAGCTAATACTTGAAAGGGAAAAGGAAACAGAATTTAAGAAAGCCATAGGTGCCATCATCAATAGTAGGAGGTTCCATGGATCTACATAGAAAAATTTAATTCTTAAATGTCTAGGCCTTTATTACTTTGAATAGTAGAAATCCTAGTGGACAAATTAAAATGTAAAGTATTTAAAGAGAATTTTTTAGTAAGGAAGAATGATTAGCAAACTAAGTCATTGTTTCTTTTAATATTTTATTCTCCAATCTGAAGGACTTATAGTTTATTAAAGTTTAGTATTGATCCCGCCATGAACAGATAACTGTGTGGTCACATTTTATTTTATTTATTTATTTATTTATTTTTTATTTTTTTATTATTATACTTTAAGTTCTAGGGTACATGTGCATAACGTGCAGGTTTGTTATGTATGTATACTTGTGCCATGTTGGTGTGCTGCACCCATCAACTCATCAGCACCCAACAATTCGTCATTTATGTCAGGTATAACTCCCAATGCAATCCCTCCCCCCTCCTCCCTCCCCATGATAGGCCCCGGTTTGTGATGTTCCCTTTCCCGAGTCCAAGTGATCTCATTGTTCGGTTCCCACCTATGAGTGAGAACATGCGATGTTTGGTTTTCTGTTCTTGTGATAGTTTGCTAAGAATGATGGTTTCCAGCTACATCCATGTCCCTACAAAGGATGCAAACTCATCCTTTTTTATGGCTGCATAGTATTCCATGGTGTATATGTGCCACATTTTCTTAATCCAGTCTGTCACTGATGGACATTTGGGTTGATTCCAATTTTAAAAAGTCATTCATTATACCCAGATTAGAGAATAAGCCCTCAATGTTAAAACTGTCAAACATAAATAATTAGCCTGTTCTTTCCATATGTAGAACTTAGTCAGGCTTTGGATTTTAGTCATGTCACACAAGTATTATATATTTTCATTTGCTTCTTATCATATTGTTTCTTCAATTTGTAAATGCTAGTTAACAAAATTAAGTCACAGATAAATATCATAACAATATATATATCTTACCCATGTTCATTTTTTTAATAGTGTCTTTTAAGAGCAGATGTTTGATTTAGAACAAGTTTGATATGGGCTGTGAAAACATCCACAACTGTGTGCTTTAGAGATTCTGTAAGTATTTGTGAAATCGCTGCTTTTCTTAAAATTAACTAGAATCAGATCAAGTTAATAATCATGTCAATATTAAATATATTCTATAAGTATAATTGCAAGAAGATATTTAACTGCTATAACAGATACATTAATCTGTTTTATCATTCTAGGCAGATTTTACCTTGCTGCTTCTTCCTCTTTTTTTTTCTTTTGTAGTTCTTCTAATAATCTTTCTAAAATCTTAGAGTCAATTTCAGATTTATTCTGTAAATACATTCTATTAAATAAACATTTTCCTGAAATACAGATAAAGACACTAATATTACTTTTGTAGCTTATAAAATACAGTGAGATATATTTTGAAGATTAACACAAACATTATTTCTGCCTATATCTAAATATATTTTCCTTTAAGCATGTATCTAGAGCCCAGATTCTTTAAAATATTAATAGATCATCTTATATTCTCTTTAAAAAGGTATATATGAGTACAGTATAAATAAATAAAACATGAAAAGAGGTAATATATTATATTTTTCCTCTGGAAATTCCCATTTTGAATATCTTACTTTAAGAGGCAAACAGAACAATTAAAATTTAGCTCTGCTAAATTTAAAAAAAACCTCATTTTTCCTACTTGAGGTTAAGAAGAACTAACACTTAGTCTTTGCCCTCAGTCTTATATGTTATTCATTTAGAAGTTATAGCTTCTAATTGTGTGTGTGTGTGTGTGCTAAACTGTAAGCTTTAAAGAACAATTACAATGGCCAGCTAGAACATTCAGCCATCCGGCACTTATTCCTGGCCACCTTCTCAGTATATGGAAGCCTCATTTTGTGTACCTCTAGTTCCTGCAGAGATTGCTGGGGTGGGTATTTCTATCTAGGAAGAGTGGAGAGTTGTCCATTCTATATTTAACCAAAAATATCAATAATAAAAACTTCACTTTCAAATTTACATAATAAATATTTACCAACCATTGTTTTCTGTATCTGATAAATAGATGACCAAATCAGGTATAATTCCTTTCTTGATTAAGACCATCCACAATTCTTTTACAATAGGGCAGTTGTCCACAATCCAGCCTCCATATTTTGGGGCACCAGGAAACCTATCCTTGTTTTCTTCCATTACCTGTGAAAAATTGTACACTGATATTACTATCATAGCTTGACAAGTCAAGGGTGCTACCTTGATATGTAATTTCTGTGGATCTTAAACAAATATCTTTTGAGTTCTTCTTTCAAAAGGAAAAAAAGGGTGACAATTTTTAAAGATAAACTTAATTTTAAAGCAATAAAATCATAAGTTTAAAAAGTTAAGAATGGAGGCTGGGTGTGCAGTGGTGCATGTCTGTAGTATCAGCTAAACAGGAGGCTGAGGCAGGAAGATTGCTTGAGCCCAGGCGTTTGAGGGTGCAGTAAGCTATAATTGTGCCACTGCACCAGTGTCAGACCCTGTCTCTAATGAAACAAAAATAACAAAAGTTAACAATGGGAAGAAAAACCTTTGTGGAATAAATATAATAATACATTTTTGCTATATATTACTCAGAGTACAGATAGCGATTCAAAAGGTCTGGGGTGTGGCCCTAGAGTCTACATTTCTAACATGATGACGATGCCTGGACCACTCTAAGTAGAAAGTTCCTGGTCCAGCTTGCTTTTTCAGTGACAACACCCTTAACTTCTCTTCTGCTTTCACTTCTCAACGTGAGAGCTAAAAGGCACTGAGATGGTTCCTACTAATGGCAGTAGGAAGCATAGAGTCAAAAACAACAAAACAAACCTTGCAGGTGCTTACACAGTTCTGCTAAATTCTTGTCTTCCTGCTTCTCTCCAATAGCAATAGTTTCAACACATATTTGGAAATTAGTAATGTGTATCTATGAAAACACTGATTCTGAAAGCTTCAAACAAGTTTGTGGACCATTAGGTAATCACAAAATATTAGAAGTCAAAGGGGGAAGAGATGTCAAGAGGGCCAATATTACCCTCTTGACAGGCCTATGCAGAATTTAAAATTATCTGCTTTTTGACTTTTTTTAGATGAGGTCTTGCTATGTTGCCCAGGCTGGTCTAGAACTCCTGGGCTGACGCACTCCTCCCGCTTCAGCTTCCCAAGTAGCTGGGACTACAGGCTTGCACCCCTATGTCCATCTTGCTTTTTGAATTATTATCTGAAAGAGCAGTCTTTTAAAAAAGAATTTTAAGCACTTTGAAATGTTTAACATAAGAGAATTAGGGAAAAAGGAAAGCTATGAAGAAGACCTATCAATGGTTAATACAAATTTAACCATTCAAATTTGAAATTGTATTTTTGAAACAAATTTTCAAACAATTTTACAATGTTTCAATTGTTGTTTGAAACAAAACAACATTGAGATATAACTTATAATTTCTCCACCTCATTCAACTTTATTTTTTGTGTATATTCACAAGTTACAAGTGCAATTTTGCTGCATTGATATATTTCACTGTGAAGTCAGGGCTTTCAGTGCATCCATCACCAGAGCAAGGCACACTGCATCAGCCAAGCAAGCTTCCATCATCCACTGCTTCCCCACCCCTCTGATCCTCTATCGTCCATCATTCCATATTCTGCTTCCATGTGTACACAGTGTTTAGCTCCCACTTGTGAGAACATGTGGTATTTGTCTTTCTGTGTCTGAGTTGTTTCACTTAAGATAACGGCCTCCAGTTCCATCCATGTTGCTGCAAAAGACATGATTTCATTCTTCACTAATGAACACTTAAGGTTGGTTCCACGGCATTGTTATTGTTAATAGCACTGCAATACGCATACTAGTGCCGGTGCCTTTTTGATAAAAGGCTTCTTTTCCTTTGAGCAGATACTCAATAATGGGATTGTGGTTGAATGGTAGTCTTATTTTTAGTTCTTTGAGAAATCTCTCTATTATTTTCATAAAGGTGTACTAATTTACATTCCCATTAACAGTGTATAAATCATTTCCTTTTCTTTGCAACCTTGTCAACATCTGTTGTTTTTTTGACTTTTTAATAATAGCTTTTCTGACTGGTGTAAGATGCTATTTCATTGTGGTTTTAATGTGCATTTCTCTGATGATAGGTGATGTTGAGGACTTTTTTCATATGTTTGCTGGCAGCTTGTATGTCTTCTTCTCAGAAATGTCTGTTCATGTCCTTGGCCCACTTTTTAATGGCATTATTTGTTTTTCTCTTGTTGTTTGAGTTCCTTGTAGATTCTGGATATTAGCCCTTTGTCAGATGCATTGTTAGCAAACGTTTTCTTCCATTATGTAGATTCTCTGTTTACTCTATTGATTATTTCTTCAGAAACTTTTCATTTAATTATGTCCCATTTGTCTATTTTTGTTTTTGTTGCATTTCCTTTTGAGGACTTAACTATAAATTATTTGCCTATACTAATGTCCAGAAGAGTTTTTCCTAGGTTCTCTTCTGGGATTTTTATAGTCTGATGTCTTACATTTAAGTTTTTAACCCATCTTAATTTTGTATCTGGTGAGAGATAGGGGTCCAGTTTCATTCTTCTGCATATGACTCTCCAATTTTCCCAGTACCATTTATTGAACAGTGTTCTTTCCACAGTGTATATGCTAGTTGACTTTGTCAAAGATCACTTGGTTGTAGGTATGTGGCTTTAGTTCTTGGTTCTCTATTCTTTTCTATTGATTTAAGTGTGTTTTTAAAATACCATTACCATGCTGTTTTGGTTACTATAGCCTTGTAGTATAATTTGAAGTCTGGCAATGTGGTTCCTCCAGCTTTATTCTTTTTGCTTAAGCTTACTTTGGCTATTGGGCACTTTCTATTGTTCTGTATAAATTTCATTTTTTTTTCTAATTCTGTGAAGAATGACATTGGTAATTTTATAGGAATTGCCTTAAATCTGTAGATTGCTTTGGGTAGTATACTCATTTCAACAATATTTATTCCTCTGATCCATGAACATGGTATGTTTTCCATTTATTTGTGTTATATATGGTTTCTTTCATCAGTATTTTGTAGTTCTCCTTGTAGAGATCTTTCACCTCCTTGGTTAAATGTATTCCTGGGTATTTTATTATTTTCATAGCCATTACAAATGGGATTGAGTTCTTGATTTGGTTCTCAGCTTGATTGTTATTGGTGTAAACAAATGCTAATTTTTGTATGTTGATTTTGTATCCTGAAATTTTACTGAAGTCATTTATCAAATCTAGGAGTCTTTTGAAGGAGTCTTTAGGGTTTTCTGGGTATAGAAACATATAATCAGTAGAGATTATTTGAGTTCCTCTTTTCCAATTTGGATGCCTTTTATTTCATTCTCTTACCTGATTGCTATAGCTAGGATTTCTAGGACTATATTGAACAGCAGTGGTGAAACTGGGTATCTTTGTCTTGTTCCAGTTATTAGGGGGAATGCTTTTAACTTTTCCTCATTCAGTATAATGTTGGCAGTGGGTTTGTTATATATGGGTGTTTTTATAATAGGGTTTTTATTATGAAGTGATGCTGGATTTTATTGAATGTTCTTCCTGCACCTACCGATGTTATCACATAGTTTTTTTGTTTTTAATTCTGTTTTTGTGGTGAATCACATTAATTGATTTGTGTATGTTGAACCAACCCTGCATCCCTGGAATAAAATCCACTTGATTATGCTGGATTTTCTTTGTGTATATGTTCCTGAATCTGGTTTGCTGGTATTTTATTGAGGACAACTGCATCTATGTTCATCAGGAATAATGGTCTACAGCTTTCTTTTTATGTTGTATTCTTGTCTGGCTTTGGTATCAGAGTGATGCTGGCTTCATAGAATGAGTTAGGGAGGATTCCCTCCTCCTTGATGCTTTGGAACAGTTTTAGTAGAATTGGTAGCAGTTCTTCCTTTTATATCTAGCAGAATTTGGCTGTAAAACCATTTGGCCCTGGGCTTTTTTGTTGTTGTTATTGAGAGATTTTTAACTACTGATTCAATTCCACTACTCCTTATTGATCTGTTCAGGTTTTCTGTTTCTTCTAGTTAATCTTGGGAGGTTGTATATTTCTAAGAACTTAACCATTTCCTCTAGGTTTTCCAGCTTGTATGCATAGAGATGCTGATAGTAGTCATTAGTGATCTTTCGTATTTCTGTTGCATCAGTTGTAATGACATCTTATTATTTCTGATTTTGCTTATTTGAATGTTCTCTTTTTCACTTATTATCTAGCTATCAATTTTGCTTATTTTTTCAAAGAACAAACTTTTAATTAATTATTTGTAATGTTTTTGGTCTCAATTTCATCTAGTTCTGCAAGCTTTTGATGTGGTTTGCTCTCGTTTTTCTAGTTCTCTGAGGTACAATGTTACATTGTTAATTTGAGATCTTTCTATCTTTTTGATGTAGGCTGTTAACACTGTAAAATTGCCTCTTAGCACTGTTTTTGCTGTACCTCAAATGCTTTTGGTATGTTGTGTCTATTTTCATCTGTTTCAAAACTTTAAAAAATTTCCACCTTAATTTCATCATTGATCCAACAATCATTCAGGAGCAGATTATTTAATTTCTATGCATTTGTATGGCTTTGAGAGTGCCTTTTGGTATTGATTTCTAGTTTTATTCCACTTTGGTCCAAGAAGGTACTTTATATGATTTCAATTTTTAAGATATTTTTGAGACTTGTCTTGTGGCCTTGCATGTGGTCATTTGAGAATGTTCCATAGGCAGATGAAAAGAATGAATATTTTACAGGTGTAGGGTAGACTGTTCTGTAAATGTCTGTTAGGTCCATTTGGTCTAGAGTCCAGTTTAAGCCTAGAGTTTCTTTGTTGATTTTCTGCCTTAATGATTTGTCTAGTGCTGTCAGTAGAGTACTGAAGTCCCCTACTATGATTGCATTGCTGTCTATCTCTTTTCTTAGGTCTAGTTGCATTTGTTTTATGAATCTTGGTGCTGTGGTGTTCGATCCATATATATTTAGAAATGGCATTTTTCTTGTTCAGTTGATCCTTTTATGATGATATAATGACCTTCTTTGTCTTAACTATTGTTGATTTAATATCTGTTTTATCTGATGTAGTATAGCTACTACTATTTGCTTTTGGTTTTCATTTGTGTGGAATATCTTTTTCCATCCCTTTACTTTGACTCTGTAAATGTATTTACCTGTTAGGTGGGTTTCTCGTATGTAGCACATGGTTGGGTTTATTTAAAAAATCCATTCCATCAGCCAATATCTTTTAAGTGGAGCATTTAGCCCATTTATGTTTAATGTTAGCATTACATGTAATATTGATAGCCTGTTGTCATAATGCTAATTATTACCTACTTGCTTTGCAGTCTCAATTGTGTTATTGCATTATAAGACCTGTAAAGAGGTCTTATACTTGCAAAGAGTTTAATACTTTCACGTGTTTTTATGATGCTGAATATCACCCTTTTGCCTTTATGTTTAGAATTCCTTTGAGCATTTGTTGTAGGTACAGTCTAGTAGTGATGAATTCCCTTATTGTTTGCTTGTCTGGTAAAGACTATTTCTCCTTCATTTATAAAACTTAGCTTAGCAGGATATAAAATTCTTGCCTGGCATTTTTTAAAACCCTTTTCCCATTTAGAAAAAAAAAAACTGCAGTTCACTGCCAGCACTCATTTGATTTTATATAAATGAACTCTTTGAGGCTGAAGCAAATCTGACTGATTTTCAATGTGAAAATAAAGTATAAAAACTGGTCTTGGAGTTATTTCTTAACAGAACTAATGTCAGAATCATCTGAATCATCAGAACGTCTATTTCAGAAAAATTGGATTCATGAAATGAATCTTTGGCCAAAAACTGTTTGAGAATGATGTTAACATCACATGTAGGAATGCTACGTTTTCTAGGATTTCACTTTTTCAGCAATTGAGAATTATTATATTTTGTAAATGGAAATATCACTACTAAAAACAGAATACTATAAAAAGAATGATGTCTTTTATTTCCAAAGTTGCTATACTAGAGCAATAAAATAATAATAAAAGCGAGGTGTTTCATGGCAAAGTTATCTCAGGGTAAACACTGCAGCTGCAATTGCCACCAGTGAGTATTCTAGGGACAAATGGGAAAAGGATTAAAGAAGACCAAAAATAGGACTCTAATATCTTCTGGCTCGTAAGGTTTCTGGTGAGAAGTCTGTTGTTAGTTTAATGAGATTTCTTTTATAAGTGATTAGATGCTTCTCTCTTTCTGCATTTAGGATTTTTTTTTTCCTTCACATTGACATTAGATAGTCTGATGACTATATGCCTTGGTGAGGTACTTCTTGCACTCTATCTTACCATAGTTTTATGATCTTCTTACATCTGGCTGTCCAGATCTCTGACAAAATTAAGGAAGTTTTCTTAAATTATTTCCTCAAATAGGTTTTCCACACTTTTTACTTTTTCTTCTTCTTCCTCTGGAATACCTATAACTAGTAGGTTGGGACATGACATATAATCCCATATTTCTGGAAGAGTTTATTAGTTTTATTTTTAATTTTTGTCTAACTGGGTTAATTCAGAAGCCCTGTCTTGCAGCTCTGAGATTGTTTCTTCTGCTTGTGCTGGCCTATTGTTAAAGCTTTCAACTGTATTTTGCAATTCCTTCAATAAATTTTTCATTTCTACAATTTAGAAAAATCTATCTCATCTTTAAAATCCTAAATTGTTTTTCTGATTTCTTTGTGTATGTTTTCAACATTCTCTTGGATCGCATTGAGTTTCTTTAAAACCTAAACCAGGAAAAGTCAAGTCCCTGAATAGACAAATAACAAGTTCTGAAATTGAGGCAGTAATTAATAGCCTACCAACCAAAAAAAGTCAAGCATCAGAAGGATTCACAGCTGAATTCTACCAGGGGTACAAAGAGGAGCTGGTACCATTCCTTCTGAAACTATTCCAAACAATAGAAAAAGAGGGACTCCTTCCTAACTCATTTTACTAGGCCAGCATCATCCTGATACCAAAACCTGGCAGGGATGCAACAACAACAATAAAATTTCAGGCCAATATCTCTGATGAACATTTATGCAAAAATCCTCAATAAAATACTGGCAAACCAAATCTAGCAGCACATCAAAAAGCTTATCTACCACGATCAGGTTGGCTTCATCCCTGGTATGCAAGGCTGGTTCAACAAATGCAAATCAATAAACGTAATCCATGACATAAGCAGAACCAAAGACAAAAACCATATGATTATCTTAATAGATGCAGAAAAGGCATTTGATAAAATTCAATACCCTGTCATGCTAAAAACTCTCAATAAACCAGGTATTGATGGAACATCTCTCAAAATAATAAGAGCTATTTATATCAAACTCATAGCCAATATCATACCAAATGGGCAAAAGCTGGAAGCATTCCCTTTCAAAACTGGCACAAGACAAGGATGCCCTCTCTCAACACTCTTATTCAACATAGTATTAGAAGTTCTGGCCAGGACAATCAGGCAAGAGAAAGAAACAAATGGTATTCAAATAGGAAGAGAGGAAGTCAAATTTTCTCTCTTTGCAGATGACATGGTTGTATATTTAGAAGACCCCATCGTCTCAGCCCAAAATCTCCTTAGGCTGATAAGCAAATTCAGCCAAATGTTGGGATACAAAATCAGTGTGCAAAAGTCGCAAGCATTCCTATGCACCAATAATAGACAAACAGAGAGCCAAATCATGAGTTAACTCTCATTTACAATTGCTACAAAGAGCATAAAATACCTAGGAATACAACTTATGAGGGATGTGAAGGACCTCTTCAAGGAGAACTACAAACCACTGTTCAAGGAAATAAGAGAGGACACAAACAAATGGAAAAACATTCCATGCTCATGGATAGGAAGAATCAAATTGTGAAAATGGCCATACTGCCCAAAGTAATTTATGGATTCAATCTATCCTCATCAAGCTACCACTGACATTCTTCACAGAATTAGAAAAAACTACATTAAATTACATATGGAACCAAAGAAGAGCTCGTACAGCCAAGACAATCCTAAGCAATAAGAACCAAGCTGGAGGCATCACATTTCCTGACCTCAAACTACACTACAAGACTACAGTAACCAAAACAGAATGGTACTGGTACCAAAACAGATATATAGACCAATGGAACAGAACAGAGCCCTCAGAAATAACACCACACATCTACAACCATCTGATCTTTGACAAACCTGACCAAATAAGCAACGGGGAAAGGATTCCCTGTTTAATAAATGCTATTGGGAAAACTGGTGAGCCATATGCAGAAAACTGAAACTGAACCCCTTCCTTTCTCCTTATACAGAAATTAACTCAAGATGAATTAAAGACTTAAACATAAGACCTAAAACCATAAAAACTCTAGAAGAAAACCTAAGTGATACCATTCAGGACACAGGCATGTGCAAAGACTTCATGACAAAAACACCAAAAGCAATTGCAATAATAGCCAAAATTGACAAATGGGATCTAATTAAATTAAAGAGCTTCTGCACAGCAAAAGAAACTACCATCAGAGTGAACAGGCAACCTATAGAATGGGAGAAAATTTTTGCAATCTATCCATCTGACAAAGGGCTAATATCCAGAATCTACAAGAAACTTAAACAAATTTATAAGAAAAAAACAACCCCATCAAAAAGTGGGCAAAGGATGTGAACAGACACTTCTCAAAAGAAGATATTTATGTGGCCAACAAACATCTGAAAAAAAGCTTGTCATCACTGGTCATTAGAGAAACGCAAATCAAAACCACAATGAGATACCATCTTACTCCAGTTAGAATGGCGATCATTAGAAAGTCAGGAAACAACAGATGTTGGAGAGGATGTTGAGAAATAGGAATACTTTTACACTGTTGGTGGGAGTGTAAATTAGTTCAACCATCGTGGAAGACAGTGTGGCGATTCCTCAAGGATCTAGAACTAGAAATACCATTTGACCCAGCCATCCCATTACTGGGTATATACCCAAAAGATTATTAATCATTTTACTATAAAGACATATGCACATGTATGTTTATTGTGGCACTATTCACAATACCACAACACAATACTTGGAACCAACCCAAATGCCCATCAATGATAGACTGGATAAAGAAAATGTGGCACATATACACCATGGAATATTATGCAGCCATAAAAAAGGATGAGTTCATCTCCTTTGCAGGGACATGGGTGAAGCTGGAAACCATCATTCTCAGCAAACTAACACAGGAACAGAAAACCAAACACCACATGTTCTCACTCATAAGTGAGAGTTGAACTATGAGAACACATGGACACAGGGAGGGGAACATCACACAACAGAGCCTGTTGGGGGGTAGGGGACTATGGGAGGGATAGCTTTAGGAGAAATACCTAATGTAGATGACAGGTTGATGGGTGCAGCAAACCACCATGGCACATGTATACCTATGTAACAAACGTGCATGTTCTGCACATGTATCCCAGAACTTAAAGTATAATTAAAAAAAAAAAAAAGAAAAATAAATAAATAAATAAAATAAAAATGAAAAAAAAAATCTATTTCTATTGGGTATTGCAGTTCAACCTCTGAGCCAACAGGCGGCACCTGCAGATAAGAGCTGGCTGCAGCCAATGCAGATGAGTATATGCTTGATCTTTGTTTATCATGAGAAGCTCTCTGTTGCCTCAGGCAATGGGCTGTCAGGTGGAAGGCACAGTGGTCTGAGTTTCCCCCTCAGCCCTGGAGAGGAGACCAAGCTGAGTGAGGCCTAACTGGGCCGACCCACCTACATGTCTTCCAATGGCAGGCACCAGCACCAGCTCCAAAAGGGGATCTGGGCATAGTCACCAAGTACCCACACATGTGCCAAGGCATGGAGTGGAGAAACGTCTGCTGCCCCAAGTTCTCTGCCTGGGAAAGGAGGGGCAGCCTAAACTCCTTATCCTTATCCTTAGGGCAGCCTAAGCTCCTCATTTGGAGGACCTAGAAGAGTGGATGCTCCAAATGCCTGGAGATATGTCCTGGCATGAAGTGGAAAGGATGCTGCTGCACCAAGATGTCTGCACCTGAAGGGAGGGGTGGCTCAGACTCCTAATTCAGGCTAGCAGGTGTGCCTAATGCTTAGAAATATGACAGGCATGAAGTGAAGAGAGTGCCACTGCAACGAAATCTGTGAACAGGAAGGGAGGGGTGGCTAAGGCTTTTAAACAAAGTGAATGGGTTGTATAACACATCTTCTTCATCCAGTCTTCCATGGATGGACACTTAGGTTGATTCCATATCACTGCTATTCTTAATAGAGCTGCGATAAACATATGAGTGCAGTTATCTTTTTGAGATAATGATTTCTTTTCCTTTGGGTAGATACCCAGTAGTGGGATTGCTAGATCGTATTGTAGTTCTAGTTTTAGTTCTTCATTCAACCTTTTTTTTTGAAATAAAATTTAATGGTTTTATAGTATTTTATGAAAAAACCTTAATTTGTTTAATCAGCTCTTACTGTTAAATATTTATGCCATTTGTAATTTTACTATAACACTGTGATGAAAATCTTTATATATAAAATCTTTATTTTACTAACATGGTGTTTTTTATATACAACATCTGTGAATCTTTGTCCAAATATTATATATTTCTTCAGATTAGATTCCTGACATGACTTCAGGTCAAAGGGAATGAGAGAGTAAACATTTTAAAGCCTTTTCATACACATTGCCACATTGCTGCCAAAAGCATCTGTATCAATTTTCATACTTCCTAACAATGTTTGAAAGTGAGGCTATCAGTACAGCCTCACTAGTACTGATTGTCAAAAAACTTTGCCAATTAGATGAGAAATTGTATCTCATTCTTTTAATTTTTATTGAAACAAACATTAAAAATTTTCTTTAAAAATTTTTTTTATTGCAACCTCAATTCTTGCCTGCTTCGAAGAAATAATTCAACTGAGGGGTATAAAGCAGAAGAAGAGACTGAGGTAAGTTTCAGAGCAGAAGTGAAAGTTTATTAAAAAGCTTTAGAAGGGTAAGGAAAGAAAGGAAAAGAAAGAAAAAAAGGAAAGTACAACTTGGAAGAGGATCAAGTGGGCAACTTGAGAAACCCAGTGCCTAAAAATTTTCAATGAACCATTTGTATTTCTTCTTTGATAACATCTGCTTATATCCCTTGCTTGCTTTTTGATCAGATACTAGATTCTCTACAGATTTCTAAGAACCCCAGCTTGTCCTTTGCCTTACATTTTTGACTTGCATAACTTTTTTATAGAGAGATGGTCATTATTAAATAGCCTATTGAGATTTGCTCTTACAAGTTCTTCCATTGCATTTGTGTCTGGAATTCTTGACCATTCCAAATAATTTCAATGTTAATACACTTTTTACTAGTCTAAATAAAATACCATTTTTACATTTAACTATTTAATATATATGGAATTTATTTTTATTTTGATAGAAAGTGAGAATCTAAATAGTTTCTTCCCAACAGTTAATTTTATCAACACCGTTAAATAATTCTTTCCTTTTGGATTGTGATGTAACCTTTGGCATATACTAAATTTTTATCCACACTGAAGTTTGTTTCTGTACCCTCTTTGTAGTTCTGTTACTTCTGGTATGTTTATCAGGCCTATGTACCGCTGTAGCATTAGAACATATTTTACTAGTTGGTAGAGTAAGTCTCCCTCTGTCATACTTCTTTGTCGAACTGTTCTAGTCTCAATTATTGGTTCTTCCAGATAAACTTTAGAGTCATGCTGTCAGTTTTGAAAAAAATTGATATTTTTATTAGAACTATATCAAATCTATAAATTAACTGAGAAAGATACTTTAATAAGATTTTGTCTTTACATATAAGAATTTATGTCTCTATTTATTGATATTTGCTTTTGTTCACATTAAAAATTTTAATAATTCTATTCATGTGGATCCTTCATCTTTATTTCAAACTTAGTTATATTACATTTATGTTCTTGTCACATGTGGATTATTAAAATTCTTTTGGCTACCTTATTTCTGAATGAAATTATTAGCTCATTGTTTTTTAGATTATATTTAAAAAATAAATAGTATCAACTGCAATAATGATTATATTTCTCCTCTATTCTAATAGTTATTCCTCTTATTATGTTTCAAGGCATTGTATAAAGCTAAAATTTCTATAAATCATTAAGAATGGGTGTGACAGCAGATGGGCATGGTGTCAAGTAGTCCCAGCTTCTCGAGAGGCTGAGGTGGGAGGATCACTTGAGCCCAGGAGTTTGAGACCAGTCTGGGCAATGCAGCAAGGCTCCATCTCCCAAAAAAAATGAGTGTCATAGGAATATCATTGTCTTGTTTCTGACTTTAAGGTTATATGGTCTGCAGTCTGAAGCCAAACTCATTTGTCATGTTAATAAGGTATTCTGCTATCCTTAATGTGACTAGATAATTTATTGAGATATTCATCTGAATTTTTTCTTGCTATGTTTTTTTCATCCCCACTCTGAGAAGGGAACCAGGACCTCCAAGCTCCTTTTTTGGAGAAGTTTGTGTGGCAGAGCTGAATGCATTAGATGTCTTTCTGATTTCAGTTTATCCCACATGATTCTGATTAAATGGAAAAAGGTCAAATACTGAGCAATTTTGGAGTAAGAAAGAGAGAAATGAAACATGATGGGCATCTCCCATGGCTTCAGGAAAAGAGGTGGCTTGAAAGGAGAGGTGCTACTGTTGTTGAAGTAGCCCAAGTTGCTCAAGTTCAGAAACATTCAAAGCTAAGGTGAGGAAAGGTTTGAGGGATGAGGACTTGGGTATCTGAAGATGCAAATTTTGGATGAATCGGCCACAAAGCTTTATTTTGGGAATGTATTGAGGTGATTCCTTAGTTGGGATAACTGTGGGGAAAAGGTGAAAACCTTCCCCATGATTTCATATTCTAAAGAATTCCAGAGTATGTGGCCAGGCAGAGGGGTGAGGAGGCTCTGAGGCTGGGGACTATGCCTGTTGGGGAAGTGGTGAGGACAAGGGCCCTGAGAAGCCTTTACATGTGGTCTATGTCCAGTCTGGCTGTCACCAGAGAGAATCATGGAAATGGGCTCTTAAGAGTTTGATCAAATAAAATTAAAGTGGCACTTCCTTTTGACAAAAATGATATACATTTTTGTACATTACTCATTCTTCTATCCTCTTATGATTTTAACTTAAAAGATTTACTTTTTCTGCATTTAAACATACTATTTCTGGATTCCCTTACTCTACACTATTTTATGTTTACTTTATATTTTATCACTTGTGAATAAATAGATAGATAGATAGATAGATAGATAGATAGATAGATAGATAGATAGATAGGAGACCAAGACTGGGGGAAGCAGAGGAAATAGGACATGATCCAGAGAGATGTAGGAGACACAGAAAGACATAACGATGGTGCCAAGTATACAGATACAAAGGTGCCAAGTACATGGTGCCAAGTACACAGAAATGAACAACAGATAGGTACAGATGTTAGAGGGAAACCATGTAGACAGAGAAGCAGAGCAAATCATGTTAATGACACAGAAGGGTGCAGAGATAAGAGAACAGGCTGTGGTTAGATGTGCAGTTGGATAACAAGTCATGAGCTTCAACTGGAAAACACAGAGTGGCACGTTTGTCACAAAAGGCCCATCTCCCTAGAGGTTGCTACTGTTTTTCTGTTAGGTACTGGGCAAGTACCTTTCATATAGTCAGTGTAAGAGCGTCACTCAACAAAAGTGCTCAGAGCAGTAGAAGCAGAGAACACAGCTGCTGTAGAGTAAGGTCCCATGTCCCTCTGCCTCTGCTTCCCTTGGGTGCTCTGTAGCTGGTCAAGGCAGGAGAACAGGGAGAAGTGCGAATGGTTTGGTATGAACAAAATAATTTCTGTGCATTCTCCATGGCAAGGGAGTGACTCTTCTCTTCCTTTGGTAGAAACAATATGTATCATTATTTCTACATTTTTAAGGCTTTAAAATACTGTTAAACTATAATTCTAAGAAATTCTTTAAAAAATACTTAACTGATCCATTTGCAAGTAAAATATAACCTATTTGCTTTCCCTGGACTGGATCATACATTAGGTCCAAGCGCATCAGTCATATCTATTCTACACATGGGCTGTGAGCTTCAGACAAAAACCAGAATTTAATGGGAGGCACAATTTTTAAAATGGGATAAAAATGGTTGCAGCAACAATTAGAAAATAAAATAAAACACTAATATCATTTATAGCAGCATCAAAATACACCAAATACCTAAAAATAAACCTAATGAAAGATGTTGAAGACCTTTACCTTGAAAATTACAGAACAATGCTGGGAAAAATTAAAGAAGACCTACATTAATTATAATCAGTCTTCTGTATCCATGGCTCTGCATCTGTGCATTCAACCAACCACAGATATAAAATATTTGGGGAAAAAAGGATGGTCACGCCTGTACTAAACATGTGCAGACTTGTTTTTCTCGTCATTGTTCCCTGAATAATATAGTGTAAACAACTATTTATATACCATATACATTGTATTAGGCATTATAAGTAATCTAAAGATGATTTAAAGTATATGGAAGGATGTGCATAGGTTATATGCAAATACCATGCCATTTTATACAAGGAACTTGAACATTCATGGATTTTGGTATCTGTGAGGGTCATGGAAATAATCCACTGAGGATATCCACTGAGGGTACTGAGGGATGGCTGTACAAATATTTTATGTTCATGGAATATAAGACTCAATATTGTAAAGATGATAGTCTTAGCCAAATGTATCTAATAGATACAATGCAACCTAATCAAAATGCCTGCAGAGGAGTGTGTGTGTGTGTGTGTGAAAATTGAGTAGCTGATTCTAAAATTTATGTGGAAGTAAAAAGGACCTACAATAGCTAAGATAATCTTAAAGAAGTAAGCAGAAGAAAACATAATGTATGACACAGAGAAGGATGCAATGACAGGAGAAACAGGGTGTTGAAAAATTCACTCCCTCAGATGTCATGATTTATTATAAAGCTACAGCAGGGCCAGGCATGGTGGATCATGCCTGTAATCTCAGCACTTTGGGAGGCCAAGGTAGGTGGATCACTTGAGGTCAGGAGTTCTAGATCACACTGGCCAACATGGTGAAATTCCGTCTTTAGTAAAAAAATACAAAAAGTTAGCCAGGCATGGTGGTGTACACCTGCAGTCCCAGGTACTCGGGAGGCTGAGGCAGGAGAATCGCTTGAACCCATGAGGTGGAGGTTGCAGTGAGCTGAGATCGCACCCTGCACTCCAGCCTGGGTGACAGAGCGAGACTCTGGCTCAAAAAAAAAAACAACAAAAAAACCCCAAAAAACTACAGTAGTTAAGACATGTGGCTCTGGCACAGACAAATAGACTAATGGAATAGAACAAAGAGTCTATAAAGGGACTACACATATATGGCCACTTGATACATGATAGTGGAGAAAGGATGGTCTTTTCAATAAGTGGTGTTAGAGCAACTAGTTATCCATCTTGAAAAAAAATACAACTTGACCACATTGTGGTAAATGATTAGTGATGTTAAGTACCTTTTTATATGTATATTGGCCATTTGAATATTGTTTTTGATACACAAAAATTAGTTCCAAATGGACTGTAGATCCAAATATGAAAGATAATGCAAGGTTTCCAGAAGAAAACCTAGGAGAATATCTTCCTGACTTTGGGTAGGCAAATATTTCTGAAACAGAACATGAAAAGCACTAACTGTGAAAGAAAAAATTAATAAATTTGATTTCAATAAAATTAACTCCTATTATTCAAGACAGAAGATATTTGTAAAGATCACTGCAAAATATCCAACAAAGAATTATACTCAGAATACATAAACGAAACATGAATCAAAAAAGAGACAATCCAATTTAAAAAATAAAAACAAAACCTCCAAAACCCCAAAACAACATGGGCATATGACTTGTATAGGCCCATCTCAGAGGAGCATATCTCTAGCTGCTTATGAAAAATAGTTCTCCTAATCATAAAGATCATAGAACTGATGATGGGTAAAACTGTCTCCTCCACAGGTCTCTGGTCTTTTGAGAAATGACAACCTGATATGAGCTTGGGAGTTAAAATCTCATATGATTTAAACGGTTCCAGAGCTACAGTTTACCATCTAATACTATAAATATTCCTGTATCAGAAGTCTAGGACTACTTGTGGATTTATATCCTCCAGAATAAACTCTGAAGAGAATGGAGAAAAATTTCACTCAAGAGCAAATATGGTAATTCTACACTACCAAACATGTCCGTCACTTGCAGATCTCCTGTGCGATGGTTTCTCTTACCTCCCAGGCAGAGATGATGGCTCTGACCTTCATGGAATTCCTACACCTGATACACATCTATTTGCCTCTAGCACATGATAACTCAGCTATTGGTTTACATGTCAGTTCAGTCTTCCCTACCTGATGGATAGCTCCTTAAAGGAAAGGGCTGTGTTTAATCCATCTTCAGATTCCTGGTATCTAACACAGTATGGGGCAGATAGTAGGTACTCATAATATTTCTGAAGGACTAAATGGATGATAGAACAACCAGAAGACAGACATGCAGAAAACTTTGAAAGGTCTGTATGGGAAGCTCAAAGGGAGCCATGGGAATCTGAGAGTCAGAGAGGCTAGTAGAGCCTGGGGCTTGAGGAAACCACCCAATGTGTTACAAAAAGGTTCCATACTCTAACATCATATATATTTTCTTCACATAGTAATTTTAAGCTAAATCACAGAGATATACAGAAGTTCATCGAGGGCTGAAAAGATTAGTTCTGCTTTTGATTTTGCTCTGAATGTTTACTGAAGATCTTTGTACAAAACAGACCCACATGAATATCCTGTTCTTTATAAACAAACAATGGGCCTTCTGACCTGCCATTGATAGATAGCATTTGAGGATTTTTTTCCCCTTTAGACTGGAACAGCACATGTGTGTCCACTCATCTCCCCTATGAACGCATGTTCAAGTTGGTTGGATGAAACTAATTAACCATGGAGCAAAATTTGTCTTGGCTTATAATTAATCAGTTCACAGATGAAACATACAACTTTGGTACCTAGTACCAATATGCATCATCTTTTAACCGAACTGAATCAAAGACAATAAAATTTAATGAATAATTAATTTCAAAGCATAAAGTTATATTATGTAATTTTGTTTATAATTGAAAATTTACCAAAGAGCATCAGTAGTTGTTCACTGGGGTACTTCGCACTTAACAATGCTGACTACACAATGTACATGAATTTGAAGGCTACAAATTTCAACACCATAAGACTCAAAAATAATTATACACATACTAGATTAACATTTTCTCAGTCATAGTTAAGTCACTGATAAGAATTACCCGGCTAGATTTTTTACCTCTCCAAGGACTTCCTGTAAGATTTCAGCATATTTTTCATATGGCTGTTCAAAGTTCATATCCTGTGACATTTTTATAGTCTCCTCAATCATGGACACAACCTCTGGATGATCTGCAGTTACCTCTTCTATCGAGTCTTCTGTTGGGGCTAAAGTAAAATAAGCTGATAAATTAATGCCATTAATAATGTTAGTGGACAATACTACTTGCGATAAAACATGATTGATAGTATCTGACCCAAGAAAGTATTATTTTTGTGTCACTGCAGCACATGTTGGAAGGAGGGAGAAATAAGACTCTGGAGAGGAAATGTTAAGTCAGGAATCACAGCACCACAAACTCTCAGAGAAGTGACTTAAAGCCAGTGCAGCAGAATGAAAGTGAGAGGCAGGAATAAAGTCATGTCTGGCAGGAGTCAAAACCAGGGAAGAAATGTAGGGGCCAGAGGATTCCAGGAGTCAAGTGAAAACACAAGCATCTAGGGAATGAGTCAAAAAACAAGATGAATACTTCCAGTTACTGGCACGAGACTACAAGGGACAGTAAGGGGACAAGAGGTAGGCAAGTTGGAGGGGATGGAGAAAAGGTGGCATAGGCTGGTGTTTCAAGTGTTACACTTGATTCTTGTCCTCTTTGGTGCTGAAGTGTGTCCTTGCCCAGCTGAGTTGGCTCTCAGGCTGCATCGTGGTGTAAATCTTTGTTTATCTGCTACTCTAATGAGATAGGAGTTTGGCAGTTTCACCTGACTCCTGCATTTGCAGGAGTTTGAATTCTGCATTTGCAGTCAAGCTTCTGAGCCTCTGCCTCAGGGTTCCATCTGTCAGGGTCTCTAGCGGGAGCCAGACTGATCCCAATCCAAAAAAAATCCCAAAGGGCCTTCAAAAGCAGTTGCCTGCTTCCCTCCCTGTCTGAAAGTGTTCTCAGGGATCAAAAGACTCACAGTTCCTGAAAGCCAGAGCAGAAAAGTCAAGAAACCATGATCTTACTGCGCCCATGGGAGTGGGTACATAATGAAGCAGAAACAGCCAGGCAAAGATGCGAAATGTGCTAGAAGCTGCTAATTGTCCACCCAATATCCATTAGCCTCTTCCTTCATACAGCAACCCTCATTTTATCAAGGCTAGCAATGTGCCGAGCTGAAAAACTACATCTCTCAACTTCCCTTATAGCTTGGACAGCCAATAAGAGGCAAGCAGAGTTTGTGTGTGTGTGCGCACGTGTATGTGTGTGCACTTGCCTGCACATGTGCTCCTCACACTTGGCTGACTCAGCTAACTGCCAGTTTTTGTCCTTTGCTTTCCTTTTCCTTTCCCTTTCCAGTGTTCCTGCTAGGTACACTGATGTCATGGCTGGAGCTCCAGCAGCCATCTTGTGGCTTATTATAGTAGCTGTGTGCCAGGGATGGCAGAGCAGAAAGATAGACTGCCTGTCTTCCCAATATTCTTTTTCACCAAAACAACATATCATGTATTAGTTTTTCAATGTTCTTGCATGTCCAACTTTTCATAATAGAGTAGCCATTAAAATAGAGTACTTGGGTGTTAATCATGCTTTCATTTTTTTTAAAAATCACACATTTCTTCTTCTAAATTCTGAGGGAACTACTTGTGTTTTTTTTAGAACCACAATTATAAAAGAATAAAATTATGCAAATATTAATTTACCTGTATCTGAATACAACTTTACATCTTGACCAGCATCTTGAGAATGCCTTCTAAATGTGGAGGTTTCACCAGATTCTTTTCCATCTGTGAATAAAACATTGTGAATTCCTAAAGAACGGTATTAAAAAAAAAGTAGGTGACTCCCAAAGAAGATTGTAATATAAACCTAGGGAACCAGGACTCACATTCCCAATTTTTAATTAAAATAACAACCATAACATTTAAATGGGTCAATATATCTAGCAGCAGATAATGAAGGTAATAACCTTTAACAAAACCAGGAGTAATTTCAGTTTATTATAATGCCAATGGATCTAAACAGAAAAAAA
Organism: Colobus angolensis palliatus; assembly: GCF_000951035.1. Lineage (NCBI taxonomy): Eukaryota > Metazoa > Chordata > Mammalia > Primates > Cercopithecidae > Colobus > Colobus angolensis. Next base: position 6,765,432 of record NW_012116821.1, on the reverse strand, counting down.
CAATCAACAGTGCCCTTCCTGAGACAACTAACACCTCTTGACCCCTGGAGGTCAAGGCTGTGCTTACTTCAGAGACATGGGGCAGAAGAATGACTTTTTACCCATGGATACTGGCAATATTGGCATCCTTCCAGCAGTAGATAGAGGTACTGCTGCCTGCTTCTAACCTGGACTGCCTCCCCCAAAGACAGAGCAGACAGTCTCGGGGTGGGGCTTTCTTTCTTTGTAGATTGGAGTTGGGAACTCCACAGCAGCAAAGATGAGGCTGTCAGTTGCCACTTAACGGTCAAAAATTTAATGTACAGGGGGTGGGGTCCTTCTTCTGTGAAGACTGTGTGTGTTAAGGGAGGAGGAGTGCCATACACGAGTTTCTGACAGTGCCCCATTCAATTCTTACTAGGCTTTAAATAAACAGCAAGGAAGCACATCTGTCTGAATTAGTAGGAGAAACTAAAAAAATCAGCTCTATATTATTTAACAAAATAAATTACAGATGCACTTTAAAACTGAATAAAAAACCACAATATAAGTTTATATATATAAATTTATACAAATATATATTTATATAAAATTTATACAAATATATATATGTAAAGCTATTATTTATATATGTCCTCTCAATTATTTATATATAAAAATTTCTTCCTCTCAGACATTTATGTAATTATATATATTACATATTATAAATTGAAAATTTATATAATTATATATGATATAATCAATTCTCTCACTTAGACATTTATATATAATAATAATCAATCTATCCTCTCAGACATTTAATATCTATATATAAACGTCTGATTGAGAGGAAGACTGTTCAAGCCTAAAAGTGAAGGAAAAAAGCAATAAAGAGAAAATAATGATTTGACTGCAAAAATGTGAAAAATACCTTTACTTCAAAAACAGCAAGCTGACTTAGAAGACAAATCACTCAATTTGTAAAATACATGAAAAATAAGAGACTAATATAGAAAGTTTATACAGAGACTATATAATTGATATAACCATTTAGAAAAACGGGCAAAAGACAAAAATAGTCACCTCAAAAAAGAAGAAATATAAATGGTTAACAAATATGAATATAAATTTCTGAAGCAAAAATTAAAACAACAGAAAATACTGAGGAAGTTTCCGGGATCTGGCTGGCAGGCGCTTTGTCTCGCCTTCGCCGCAGTAGGCTCTTCCTGTTAGTCTCTGCTGCTACTTCTTGGCTCTGGGAGGCCCAGGTGGCTCTGCAGCAGCCTCTGCCACCCTGTGACCTGCGGGTATTGGGACATCCCTAGCTGACGCCAGGACACCCAGGAAGCCGAGGAATGGACTCCACGGCTTTTGAGGATGTGGCTGTGAACTTTACCCAGGAGGAATGGGCTTTGCTAGATTCTTCTCAGAAGAATCTCTACAGAGAAGTGATGCAGGAAACCTGCAAGAACCTGGCTTCTGTAGAAATTATATGGTACAAGGACTGCGTGAAAGCAAAGAAGGTAGTCAGTATGGACACGTTGTCAGCCAAATTCCAAATCTTGATCTGAATGAGAACATTTCTACTGGATTAAAACAATGTGAATGCAGTATTTGTGGAAAAGTCTTTGTACGTCATTCCCTCCTTAATAGGCACATCCCAGCTCACTCAGGATACAAACCATATGGAGAGAAGCAATATAAATGTGAACAGTGTGGGAAATTCTTCGTTTCTGATGATAACGCACAGTGGAAATCCAGCTTATAAATGTACGATATGTGGGAAAGCTTTTTATTTTCTCAATTCAGTTGAAAGACATCAGAGAACTCACACAGGAGAAAAACCCTATAAATGTAAACAATGTGGTAAAGCGTTCACTGTTTCCGGTTCTTGTCTAATACATGAATGAACTCACACTGGAGAGAAACCCTACGAATGTAAGGAATGTGGGAAAACATTCAGATTTTCTTGTTCTTTTAAGACGCATGAAATGACTCACACTGGAGAAAAACCCTACAAATGTACCAAATGTGATAAAGCCTTCAGCTCTTCCACTTCCCTTCATTACCATGGAAGCATTCATATTGGAGAGAGACCCTACGAATGTAAACAATGTGAAAGCCTTTAGTCGATTGAGTTCCCTTTGTAACCACAGAAGTACTCATACTGGAGAGAAACCCTATGAATGTAAACAATGTGACCAAGCCTTCAGTTCCCTCAGTTCCCTTCACCTCCATGAAAGAATTCATACGGGAGAAAAACTTTATGAATGTAAGAGATGCGGTAAAGCCTAACACTTGTTCCAGTCACCTTACTCGCCATGAAAGAAGTCATGATATAGAGGCTGGGTATAGTGACTCAGCCTATAATCCCAGCACTTTGGGAGGCCAAGGTGTGTGTATTGCTTGAGCCCAGGAGTTCATAACCAGCCTGGATTAAAACAATGTGAAACAACCTGGGCAACATGGTGAAACTCTGTCTCTACAAAAAATAAAATAATGCCAGGCGCGGTGGCTCACGCCAGCTACTCGGGAGGCTGAGGCAGAAGAATCACTTGAACCCAGGAGGCGGAGGTTGCAGTGAGCCAAGATTGTGCCACTCCAGCTTGGCGACAGAGTGAGACTCCATCTCAAAATAAATAAATAAATAAAGCCCCTTGAATGTAAGAAATGTGGTAAAACATTTACTCTTTCCCATTCCCTCATAAACATGAAAGAGTTCACACTGCAGAGTAACCTTAAGAATGTAGGAAATGTGGTCAAGCCTTCAGATTTTCCCGTTTTAAGATTTGGGAGGACTCAGAGTGGAGAAAAGCCTTTTGAATTTAAATTTGTGGTAAGGCCTTCAGTTGTGTTAGTTCCATTTGAAGACATCAGCTCATTCCTGAGAAAAACCCTATGAATGTCCAGAATGTGGGAATGTTTCATTTCTCTCATACCCACTCAAGGACATATGAAAATGCCCACTGTAGCTGGCTGGACCTTGTAAATACAAGAACGTACACAGGATTAAAACTCTAATAGTTTAGAAACTGCAAGAATATTTTCAGTTTTAACATTTACTTGAAAAGTCATGTGAAAACTCCCACTGGAAAGAAGTTCTGTAAGTGAAGCTTTTCTAATTTGGAAAACCTGATGCAAATGAATTATCGTGAAGCTTGAAAAAAATGTATGAAATGTTACACAAGTTGGCCGGGCGCGGTGGCTCAAGCCTGTAATCCCAGCACTTTGGGAGGCCGAGACGGGC
>NW_012116821.1:6757250-6760967 GCF_000951035.1 Colobus angolensis palliatus | reverse complement strand
AATGATTGTATAACATTGGAAACATTCAAACATTTTTCTTTGGGCTCTAATTGTATCTGACTCCCCATTTATATGTTTTCTTTTTTATTCTAGTAAATTGACTTCTGTTCTATAGTTGTTCAGGTTAAATTCATAAGGAAAAATTTAGCTTTTTTCCTCCTGAAGTTTCTAATTTTGGGGGTAATTTTAAGCATAAATATAAACATAATCAAATATGAAACAAATGAAAATGAGATCCACAAACGTGGGATTAGCAATTCACTTTGTTACCATCTTTATCAGCTTTAGCAGCTTGATTGTGGAGGACATTTTCTGACTTTGTTTTGGCTTCTTCAGTGTCCACTAAAGAGCTGTCTCTGTCCCTTTGGGAGCCTTGAATGTACCCTGCAATGAAATAATATTATACTTTATCAGTTAATCTATTTATATTAGGAATGATTTGGTCAATAACATCAGCAATATGTTTCTTTACCTTCTTCATCAATTGACGAGTGTGTTGCCTCCACTGGGAATAGTCCAAACTCCATTTTTTCATATTGCCTTTGAAATTCTCTTAAAGTTGTTTCAGCTGAAATATAACAATGGGGGGTGTTAGCAAAAGGTAGTTGGGGATAGGGAGGCAGGTGGAGTGACCAAAAGCCCCTGCTTCAAAGTTAGATACACTTGAGTTTCAGTTCTGACTTACAAGCTGTAAGCGCTGTGTGGCTTTGGTAAACCACTTGATCTTTTTGTCTCAATTTCTAGGCAAAATGAGGATCTTTAAACTGAAAGCACTGCTGTGAGGATTAAATGAGGTAATGAACATATAAACACTTAAACTTGGAAAATGCTGGCACACAGGAAGGCCGTTCCACGTTGGCTGCCATCCTCTGTATAATCATGTAATTTTTATGTTAAAAAACCTCAATATTCTCCACTGACAAATTTTTCTTAAAAATATACTGAGGCAAAATTCAATAGCAAAAAATTCCAATTTTAAAATTTTAAGTAGAGTCTCTCCGATTGTCAGATTTAGAATAATTAGTGAACTTGGAAAAGAAAATAAAAAGGCTTTTAAGTTTGCAGCATATGAGAGATAGCAACTATTGCTATATTCCAGTGGGAGAAGGTAATTTGTGGAAAGCTGTAAAATCTATGATTTAATGTTAGAATTTAATGTGAAAGAAACATTACAGATCACTGTTCTTCCCCCAGGAGCCCGGCTAACTTCTCGCCTTGGTCCAGATCTCAGTCAAATGTCCCCTCTTTGGAGATGTCTTCCCTGGGCATCTCAACATTTCAGTATCCCTACTCCAGTCACTGTCTGCCACATTACCATGTTATATTTTTTTCCCATCTGTTCCCTTGCCTTTTATTTTATTTTATTTTTTTTATTGCCTTCTGCCCTCTATTAAAATGTGAGCACTACAAGGACAGGGACTTTATGTGTCTTGTTCTCATCTGTATTGCTGGTGCCTAGAATAATGTCTAACACAAAGTAGGTACTCAAGTATTTGTTGAATGAATTAATAAATTCATTTTGTCCGGCCTTAAGTAGGTTGAATAACAAGCCACTTCAGTAGTCTGAGCCAATATTTCTCCAGCCGCAGTTTGTAAGTTGTCTGAGATATTTTAAATTTTTCAATTTTCAATTTTCATTTTGAAGGTAATATACTAAAAATATAACTTCACTCTAGATTGTCTGGATAACTGTTTGGATGGCATGCAATTTCAGTGCTGGTCTTTTTGTTGTTTTTTGTAATCTCTTGGGCACCATTATTTTATTTGTTTATAGGCTAACAGGAAAGAAGAGAGGCAGATTTATTAGGCAAATACTGAGTCCTCATCTAGCAAAAACTCAACCTTGCCATGTAGGGAGAAGTAATTTCCTTGCTATTTAAATAGTTTCGAGCACAGAAAATGTTGAGAAGCTTCCTAATTTATTTAAAAAGTTAAAAAAAAAAAACTGATAGCAAACTTTGACAAATAGAGACCACCTCTCCCCGACCCCACTATAAAACAGTTACACCTAAGAATGTAGGGAAAAAGTCCTAAATAAACAAACAAAAGTTAAAAAAGTATGTTATAAGAATAATGAAAATGGGCACATTGGCTCATGCCTGTAATCACAGCACTTTGGGAGGCCAAGGCTGGAGGATCACTTGAGGCTGGGAGTTAGAGACCAGCCTGGAAACCATACTGAGAGCCCTGTCTCTGACAGAAAAAAAAAATCACCGTGATGAAGTAAGGTTTATTTCAGAAATACAAGAATTGTTTAATGTTGGAAAATACATTAGTATAACTGATCAGTAGGTCAAAGGATTAAAAACTTAATGATTATCTTGAAAGATGCTGGCAATACATTTGATAATTTTCATTCTTTTTTCTTTTCCTTTTTTTTTTTTTTGAGACAGGTTCTTTCTCTGTTGCTCATGCTGGAGTGTGGTGATGTGATCATAGCTCACTGCAGCCTCAACCTCCTGGGCTCAAGTGATCCTCCCACCTTAGCCTCTTGAGTAGCTGAGTCTACAAGTATGGACCACCACACTCAACTAATTTTTTTTTTTTTTTGTAGAAATAATGTCTCCCTTTGTTGCCCAGGCTGATCTTGAACTTTTGGCCTCAAGAGATCTTCCCACTTTGGCTTCGCAGAAGTTGGGATTACAGGTATGAGCCACTGAACTTGACTGCATTTGGCAATTTTCAGTATCTATTCCAGATAAAAATACTTAATAACCTGAAGGAGAAATATTGACAAGAACCCCTTCAAAGATGCTCAGTATCACAACCATTATTTGACATTCCAGAATTGCTCATCTACATAATTAGTCAAGAAAGGAAATAAATATAAGTATTGGAAAAAGAGGGGTTTAAACTATACTTCCTTTCAAATTATATGATTAGCTCTCTGGAAAACCCAAGAGAATCAGCTGAAAGTCCATCAGAACTAGAAAGTAAGTTTAATAAAGTAGAAAGTTATAAATAAATATATGAAAATCAAATAGCTTTCCAACACACTGTTAATAACTACTTAGAAAATATTATAAAAAGATCTCATTCACTAGTAATAAAATGACAAAATATCTGGCAATAAGCTTATTAAGAAAACTGTAGACAATACATGAAGAAAGCTACCAAATACTATAGAAAGACAAAAATAGACTAAAAAATGGAGATTTCATGTCTGCATGAGATTTAATAGTAAATATGAGAATTTTTACCAAATTATTATATAATATTAACACAATCCTCCCATTGGGATTTGTTGTAGAACTTGACAAAATTCTATAAGCATCCTAACTGAATCCTTCCGATTCATTTCCTTAGAGGTCTAGAATTGAAAATTTTTTTCTCTGCTTTTGAATTGGTTTATGTATATTCATTCCTTCGACCATTTGTTAAGAGTCTATCATGTGTAAAGTGCCAAGAATGATAAGATGAGCTAAACAAAGTCCTTGCTTTCAAGTAGCCAGGCTTAATTTTCACCTAAACTTAAAACACACATTTTAAAAAGATGTTTCACCTTGTTTTCTTGCTTGCAGTTCCGTGAGAAGCTTTTCTTTCACAACTTTAATTGCTGCTGCAGTGGCCTCAGCTATGGTATTTTCTACTAATGTTTCACGGGCTTTATCAAAACGTGGCTGAACAAGTTGGGCATAGTCGACTACCTGCAAAGAATATTTGAGAAAATCAATATAAGCAGGAGTTATTGTGACTGTAAAACACATTGTTCATCTA
>NW_012116821.1:6753949-6757025 GCF_000951035.1 Colobus angolensis palliatus | reverse complement strand
CCCTTGAGGCAAGGAGTTCGAGACCAGCCCGAACTTTTACATCACTCCCTAAATTCTCTTATGCTCCTTTGTTGTCAATCCTTTCCTGCCTCACTGCTTCCCCAGCTTTCATTCGTGGCCCCTGGCAACTACTTTCTGCTTTCTTTTACTATAAATTAGTGTTGCCTTTTCTAGAATTTCATATAAATGGCAGCATACAGTATGTGATCTTTTTCAGGTTACCCCTCCTCAGCAGAATGTTAGCAGAATGTTTTGGAGATTTATCAGTGTTATTGTGGGTATGCTTTTTATTGTTGAGTGGATTTCATTGTATGAATATACTACAGTTTTTTATTCATTTATCTATTGATAGACATTTGGGTTGTGTTCTAGGTTTTGGTTATTATGGAAGCTGTGATGAACATTTGTACAGAAGTCTTTTTGTGGTTATGTGTTTCCTCTTCTCTTGGGTAAATACCTCTGAGTGAAATTCCTGGGCCATATGGTAAGTGTGTATATAACTGTATAATAAACCTCAAACTGTTTCCAAAATAGTTGAACTATTTTACATCCCTACCAGAAATATATGAAAGTTAGTTTCCTTGTATCCTCACCAATACTTGGTTTTGTGAAGCTTTTAAATTTTCCACTGGGTGTGAAGAAGTATCTCATTGTAGATTAAATTTACAGTTCCCTAATCATGAATACTTTTGAAATTCTTTATACATGCTTATTCACTTATTTTTTTCTCTTTAAGCATATGTTCAGCTTTTGCCTAAAATTGTGTTAGAATAATTTCTATGTTCCAGATATAAGTTGTCAGTGGATAATAGATTTAATACAGAATATTGGGGTCTTAAAAATAGGATTCTATGTGTCTTTAATTAATATTTACAGATCTCTACATTCCCATTCTGCTTTTCTTTTGGTAGGCTTACACTGCTTTATTCCATGACAATAAATCTTCATCCACATCATCAGTTTTTAGTATGTGCATATTATTGCATCAGATGAATATGTTACAACTCATTTAACTAAAATATCAATATGTATATGGTATACTATATATACATAATAGTACACACGTATACATAATATACCATATACTATATATACTATTCATACATATACATATACAGATACGTATATATTTATATACTTGCTGATAAGAGTATAACCATTAGGCATAGCAATTGGAAATACATATACAAGCCTAAAATCCATGCATATCCTTTGAACTGTCAATTCTGTTTTATGGATTTTTCTTAAAAAACTGTCAAAGATATGTTCATAATTTTTTTCATCATAGCCTAGTTTATAGTAGCAAAAATGTATATACCAAAATATAGATAATATACGTGTATTATATATTATCTATATGTGTATTATGTATTATATATGTGTATGTATATACTATAGTTATATACAGTATACATAGCATACTATATACATTGTATACTATGTATATAATATGTAATATATATTTTATATACTATAGTATACTATAGTATATTATACATTATTAATGTATATTAATATCAATATAATATGTATTAATATAGTGTTATGTTAATATTATATTACCATTATCTATCAGGATAATAATACATTAATAATATATTAATATTAAATTGCATATTATATATTAATATATAATATATGCATAGTATGCTATATATGTATACATGTGTATTATAGGCATAAAATATATATGTATATAATATAATGTAATATGTGTATTATAGACATAATATATACATATATATGATAATATGTATAAAATGTAGACAATATATAATACACATATTATAGATTATATTTTGGCATACACATTTTTGATACATAAACTAGGCTATGATGAACACAATTATCTACATATCTTTGATAGTTTCTTTAGAAAAATCCATATAACAGAATTGGCAGTTCAAAGGATATGCATGGACTTTAGGTTTGCATATGTATTTCCAATTGCTATGCCTAATGGTTATACTCTTACTAGCAGTCTATGAGAATGTGCTTCTCCCATCCTAGGTACACATTGAAATTTGGTGTTTTTAGTAATCTTTTAACTCTTACAATGAGATTGATATGACAAGTCTCTGATTTTTGGCATCTCTATCAGGGAGGTGGTATCCTTTTGCTAATGTTTAATGGCATTTGTATCTATTATTCTGTGAATTGCCTGTTTTTTTTCTGTTGGGGTTTTATCTGCATATTGATTCATCATTTTATATCTTAAAATGATAATTCCTTTATCTGACACATATTGTGATGTGATGGGTTTAAAATAAGTCCACAAATCTTTTGACACACCTCCCTTTGGAAGGTGGAGCCTAATTCTCCTCTTTAGTGTAACTAGAACTTAGTAGTGACTTGCTTTAAATAGAGTACGATGCAAGTGATAGCGGATGACTTTTAAGACTAAGTCATGAAAGACATTATAGCTTCCTCCTTGGTTTACTCTCTCTGAGGGTAGTCAGTTGCCAGGTCATGAAGACACATAAGCAGTCCTATGAAGAGATCCACATAGAAAGGAACCGAGGTCTCATTCATGTGACTGAGCCATCTTCCAGCCCCAGCCTAGTGTCAGATGAGTGCAGCCCCAGATGACATCTTACCTGTAACCTCATGAAAGAACCTAGGACAGAACCACGTAGCTAAGCCACTCCTGAATTCCTGACTCAGAGAGACTATTTAAGATCATCAGTGCTTACTGTTTCAAGTTGTTAGGGTAATTCTTTATGCAGTAATAGATGAGAAACACACACATGGCAAATATATACTCAGTATTTTCCTCTGTATGCTGTCAAAAGTTTTAGTTTCCTTCTAACTTTTTTCCTTTTTCCTTCTAATTTACACTTTAAATAATCTGAAATTACCTGGATATAACTTTTTCTTCCCCAAATGATGAATTAGTTAGGAATCTTAGACACACACACACACACACACACACACATATTTCTTCTCCCACATCCCTCCATAAGCCTCCAAGAATTAGATAACACATTTAAAAAAAATAATATGCATTATTCATGTTATGCTTATAGAACAATTATTCACAATTACATAGAACACGTTCATATTTCTGTTCTCGCAG
>NW_012116821.1:6750311-6751849 GCF_000951035.1 Colobus angolensis palliatus | reverse complement strand
CTGTGGCTGCTTTAGGGGAGGGATCTCCCACCCTCAGGCCATGGACCTGTAGGAACTGAGCGGCACTGCAGGAGGTGAGCAGTCCAACGAGCATTACGGCCTGAGCTCTGCTTCTTGTCAGAGCAGAGGCAGTTTTAGATTCTCATAGGAGCACAAACCCTATTGTGAACTGCACATGCAAGGGATCTGGTTTGTGTGGTCCTTATGAGAATTTAATGCCTGAGGATCTGAAGTGGAACAGTTTCATCCTGAACCCATCCTCCACCCCACAACCCAGTCTGTGGAAAAACTGTCTTCCATAAAACCAGTCCATGGTGCCAAAAAGGTTGGGGACTGCTGCTTTTGGGGTTTTCACCATTAAATATGATGTGTGTAGGTGTGGTTTTCCTTGTATTTATCCTGTTTGGGGCTTGCTGAGCTTCTTGGATCTATAAGTCAATCTATAATTTTTTGGTTTCTGCTTGGTTTCTTAATTTAAGTAAAGTTGACAATGATATCTTCAAGTATTTTTTTTTCTGTCCTATTTCCATTATCATCTTCTTCTGGGACTCCATTGACTCACAGACAATTTGATTTGTCCCACAGGTCCCTGAAGCTCTGTTCATTTTTTTCAATATTTTTTTCTCCCTCTGTTCTTCAGACTGGAAATGGTTTTTTGATCTGTATTCAAGTTCTTCCACAAATTCCAATCTGCAGTCAAACTAATTCAGTAAAACGTTCAGTTTGGTTTTTATATTTTTAGTGCAGGATTTCCATTTGGTTCTGTTTTAAGTAGTTTTTTCATTTATCTTAAGAGATTCTCTACTCTCTTATAAAGACCTTAAGCATATTTATAACAGCTATTTTAAAGATTTTATCTGCTAAATCCATCATTTGGTCCATTTCAGGGCCAGTTTCTATTGTCTCCTTTTTTCTTGATATGGGTAACATTTTCCTGTTTCTTTGCATGTCTTGTAATGTATGTTGGACATTGTGGATGATACGTTATTAGGGACTTTGAATTCTGTTATCTTCCTCCAAAGACTGTCAATGTTGACTTTTGTTCTATCACGCAGTTCATTTACAGTCATGTGTTGCTTAATAATGGGGATACATTCTGAGAAATGTGTCATAAGGTGATTTTGTTGTGCAAACAGCATAGAGTGTACTTACACAAACTTAGAGGGTACAGCTTACTAAACACCTAGGCTATGTGGTATAGCCTATTGCTCCTAGGCTACAAACCTGTACAGCATGTTGCTGTACTGTAACATTTTGCAAGCAACTGTAACACAACGTTAAGGATTTATATGTCTAAACATATCTAAATATAGAAAAGGTGCTGTACAAATATGGCATAAACATTTTTTAAGTGCTACACCTGTATAGGGAACTTACCATGAATGAAACTTGCAAGACTAGAAGTTGATCTGGGTGAGACAGTGGGTGGTGAGTGAATAAGAAGGTCTAGGACATTATTGTATACTACTATAGACTTTATAAACAATGTACACTTAGGCTACACTAAATTTATTTAAAATTTTTTTCTTTGTTCAACA
>NW_012116821.1:6744028-6749351 GCF_000951035.1 Colobus angolensis palliatus | reverse complement strand
CTGGCTACTTTTTGTATTTGTAGAGACGGAGTTTTACCATGTTGGCCAAACTGGTCTCAAACTCTTGGCTTCAAGTGAACCGCCCTCCTCAGCCTCCCAAAGTGCTGGGATTACAGGGCACTGCAACTTGCCTGAACTTCTATTTTATGCTTTATTAAATCCAATATTTGGAAAGCCCCCAAGTATTTCCCAGTTTGATAGGGTTCAATCTCCAAATTCAGTCCCCCAGATTTCATTGAGGAGTGGTTTTAGGCTTGGTAATGGAGGGTGTAGAGTAGGCCTTAATCTAGGTTGTAGTCCTTATTCCTAAGGGATGGCCTTTACAGTGTGTCAGCTCAGTGTTCCGGTAACAAGGCCTCTCCTTTGCAACTAGGCCAGATGTCTCAAGTCCCAGCACTCTTCAACCTCCAGTATCTGTTCTGTTCACAACCTGTAGGAGCCATCCTTCGATAAGCTTTGTGAAGTCTCCTTTGAGAAGCTCTTGGCCATGCACACTTGGGCCTCGCTCCCAGCCTACTCACAAGCAGCTCCCTTCTCCCTGCTCCTCTGCTTCACAGTGCAGGCTGCTTCAGAACTGAGCTCAGCCTCCTCAGCTCCACAGAAGCACCATGCTCTGCTTGTCCTGTCAGGAAACTGTCCCCATCCACACAGATAATTGGGGTAACCAAGTAGCTCACCTCATGAATTTCTCTTCCCTCAGGGATCACACATTAGGAGGGCTAGTTCCCCTGTCATGGCTGTAATTTAAAGATTCTTAAAAAGATGGTAGCCATGTACAGTTCCGTCAGTAGTTTTTAAAACTTCCCATTCATACATGTTCTCATTAGAACAAAAGTTGTCATTCTTTTGACATGGGTGAAAATTTTCATCTTACTATTATTTTATGTTACTTATCTGCTGATGAGGTTAGGCATCTTTCATAAGTTTTTTCCATTGACAACTCATCTTCTGTGGTTTTCTCTAGCTATCTGTTGCCTATTTTCCTAAGTTTTCCTATCTTTATCCTTTTGATCTATAGTCGGTCTAAGTATACAGTGCCAGAAACATGTTTTTAGTTATACTTGTTTCGAAGATCTCCCAGGCTACTGGGTTTCATTTAAAAAAACAGAGGCCTTGTATCAGAGAGAAATGTTTTATGCTCTGATGAAATATAATTATCAATCTTAAAAAAATTATTTTGGGGTATTGTCTAATTGCTGCATAACAAAGTACCTAAAAACTTAAGGACTTAAACAAAAAATATTATTTCAGTTTCTGAGGGTCAGAAATAATAATTTTTCATGATTTTATTTTATTGTATTTTATTTTACTTTTTTAGAGAAGAGGTCTCAACATTTTGCCCAGGCTGGCCTCAAATTCCCAGACTCAAGGGATCCTCCTGCCTCAGCCTCCCAAAGTACTGGGGTTACAGGCATGAGCCACTATGCCAGCTGATTTTTCATTATTTTACATGGGAAATTTATAGTGCATTATACCTTGACTCAAATTCTATAATGTAACTAAAACATAAGCAGAGGCCTATTACAAGTAACAGGCAAGCATGTTGTTTGGATGCAAAATGGTTAAAACATCATTATGTGATCACCAAACAATTAATATGATTGGTGATACACATTCGTTTTCCATGCAGTAAAAGGGTCTTTCTTAGGGCCAGCAACATTTGAGACTCCGTTACTGACACATGAGGGAGTTTTCTAAACACTCACACTTGATTTTGACATTCTACCACTTGTATTTGAAATGTATCGCACCATCTTTCCTGACTATTATAAATTTAAAATGTAGAATTTTCTTTTGGAAATGTAAATATAAACAGTATTTGAAAAATGTTGTATTGAAAGATATGTATGGTCTACGATGTTTGCACATTAAAAACCAGGTGATGCTTTACAGGAAAACATTATATAGGAATACATTTTAAGGATATGTTTGAATTATAAGACCCTTGTACTACCTAAGAAGTATAAAAGTACCAGTTTATATTGGAAGTAATATGTCAGGCATTATTTCTTGGGTGACTCTTTAAAGAAAATAATATATAACATGCAAGATAATAGAGAAAAGTTTTAATTAGTTAAAAATGATATTACCTAGGATAGCATCAAAACCCATCAAATACCCAGAGCTCTGTGCAAATTTCTACACAGGAAACTCTAAATTATTACTAACATAAATTAAAGAGGGCTAAATAACTGGTAAAATGTATCATGTTTATGGACTAGAAGAGTCAATATTGTAAAGATGTCCATTCCTCCAACTGATCTATAAATGTGATGCTATCCCGGTTAAAATCCCAAAAGATTTTTCTACATAAAATTGCAAAGGGCTAAGAATAGCCAATGCACTCCTGAAAGAGAACAGTAAGATAGAAGACTTTGCTTTATTTGACATCAAGATTTATTGTAAAGTTAAAATAATTAAGTCAATGTAGTACTGGCAAAATACTAATAAAATGATGAAATAGATCAGTGAGGCTCAGTATGGTGGTTCATACTTGTAATCCCAGTACTTTGGGAGGCTGAGGTGGGAGGACCATTTGAGGCAAGGAGCTCCCGAGATCAGCCAGGACAACATAGCAAGGCCACATCTCTACAAAAAAATACAAAATTAGCCAGGCATGGTGGTGTGCATCTACCATCTCAGCTACTCAGGAGGCTGCGGTGGGAAGATTGTTGGAGCCCAGGAGTTAGAGGATGCAGTGAACTACGATGGTATCATTGCATTTCAGCCTGGGAAATAGAGCAAGACCTTGTCTCAAAAAGAAAAGAAAAGGAAAAAAGAAATAGATCACTGAGCCCCAAAAGAGACACACATATGTATAAAGACGTGATATAAGACAAAGGGGGCAAACAGTTGATAACGGATGATCTTTTCTTCAATGATCCTGAAACAACTGAATATCTATATGGGAAAAAGTAAAACTTACGCTGTCCTTCACATTATAAGAAAGTCACGTCTAGGTGGATTACATATCTAAATGTGAAAGTCAAAACAATAAAGCTTTTAGAAGTTAATATAGGACAATATCCTCATGATGTTTGGGTGGAAACATTTTCTTAAGTGTGACATAAAAAGCACTAATGATAACAGACAAGGTTGATAAATCATTTCTCACTGAAATAAAGAACTTCTGTTTATTAAAAGATGCCATTAGAAAAGTGAAATGGCAAGACACAGAGAGACAAAGAATAGTCATAATGCATATAATCAATAGAGAACTTGTATATAGATAATATTAGGAACTCTTACTAATAATATACAAAAACACAACTAAAAATGGGTAAGACAGTTGAGAAAACACTTCAAAAAGAGAATATCTAAATGGCCAGTAAACATATGAAAGAGATTCAACCTCATTAGCCATTCGGGAAATGCAAATTAAAACCACAGTGAGATACTATTATACACTTACTAAAATGGCTAGAATTAGAAAGACTGACCATAATAAGAGTTGACAGGAATGTGGAATAATGGAACTCTTATACACTGCTGATCGTATTGTGAACTAATGGAACTACTTTGGAAAACAATTTGGCATTATCTACACAAGTTGAACATATGTCCATGTGTGCACCAAGAGACACATACAAGAATGTTTACAGTAGTGTTACTTACTCCAATCTGGAATCAGTCCAAGCTTTATTAGTGCTCAAATGTGGATAAATACATTATGGTATAAGTCAATCAACAGAATACAATAAAACAATAAAAATGAATAAACTGCAGCTACATTCAATAGTGTGGACAAATATCATAATTATAATGTTAAGTGAAAGAAGCCAGGCACAAAGAAGATAAATTGTTTTAAGTCTATAAAGTTCAAAAAAACATGCAAAACTAGCCTATGGTATTTGGACGTATGCTTCCATGGCAAAACCGTAAAAGAAGTGTGGAAGTGAATGCCATAAAATTCCGGCAGTGGTTACCTTACTGTGGAGAGTGAGGAGACTGGTATTGAGAAGAAACATGAGAGGGCTTCTGGGTGCTGGCAACATTCCAAATTTGACCTGGGTGGTGGTTACATGGGGGTTTATTTTGCGATAACTCAGTGGGCTTCACTTTTCTGTATGTTTGTCATGTTTCACAATGAAAAAGTTAAAAGCAAATAGAATACTCTTGTGCTTAAAAGAATGCAGCAGCACTCTGAACAACTTCTAACACCTTCCCATGGCCTGAATTGCTCTGTCTTTAGCCATGATCTTGTGCCATTCCTTCTTGCATAGGCAATCCTCAAGTCACACCGCCCCTTCTAGAATTCCTCCACATTCCAATCCTTCATTAAATCTTTTGGCTCTGCCTTCAAATTATATCCCAAATATGCTTGTTTCTTACCACTTTTACTGCTATCACTCTTGTCTAAGCTAAAAATAATTTCATTTACTGAGAGTGGAGAACAAGATTACTGAGGGAGAAGGTGTCAAGGTGTTGGGAGGATCATTTTTGTAATAGTGAAATCACCATGAATTAGGACAGGAGTGAGTATATGGGGAGAATGAGAGTGAGCCAGGAGTAGTGAAACCCAGGGGACCGAAGATGAGTAGAACCAAGAAAGCTAATAGGTGGCAGAGTCTGAATGACATGATATTTACATCGGGGGGCTTTTGGGAAGCAGGGAGGGACTCTGGTCTGGAAGCAGCAATAAACAACAAAAAGAATGCCTTCCCTATTCCAAGCCCAGTGGAATAACTATTCAATTGAAACATGAAATTTTAAAAACTGAGTACAAATAAAATCCAACAAATTATAATCAAGTATAGATAGATACATGACAGATAGATAGATAGATAGATAGTTACCTTTCCTTTGTAATTTTCTGCAAGCATATTGCAAAGTGTTGTTTTCCCTGAATATTGAGGTCCAAATATGAATACTTTACATGGTGGTGCTGGCATAGGTGGAAGCAGATAGGGACGTGGATTCAATACAAATGGTTTTAATGCTTCTTCTGATGAAAGACAGTAGATTTTACCTAGAAAACTTAAAATATGCCATATTAGTAAGCAACTGAAAAGATGTATGAGGAAGTTTTAAAATTAGGTTCTGAAAATCTTACTTACCTCACAGAATAATCTGGTAATCCTGAATAAATGTTACCATCTTTTAAATTCACAGGACATATACGTCCCCATTTACTTCTCTGCCATCTGTATCTTGCTGCAATAAGTTTATAAGATGCAAGAGTACGAAATAGCTCATCCTGTGAATTGCAAATACTACATTAAAAATATGGGCATAAATTTTGCTGAAATTAGAAGTATTAAATATTTCATTTATTATTTTATAGTGCTTTACTATTTAATAAATAATTTGAAAAGGAAATTTT
>NW_012116821.1:6738467-6743078 GCF_000951035.1 Colobus angolensis palliatus | reverse complement strand
TGCTATAGCAAAAGAAAATGAAGAGAGTGGGCAATGGCCAGGGGAAATCTGCTCCCCCCAACCCTCAAATGTGGGTCACACATGTATATGCTGGCTTCAGAGCTGACTATGCAATGCAGATAAGATTGTGAGCTATGATTTTCCCTGGACCACTGCAGCATCAGAGAACAAAGAGGCATGTGCACTGCAGGGATGCTGCATGAATGTTCCCAAGTGAGAGCTGGAAGTGATAATAAATGTTAAGGAAACTGTCAGTGCTTAGGAGAGTTGCATAAGACCAAGAACCTCATCCATGGAGCATATTAAGGTACAGGCCTTCTCCACAGAGTTCCTGGACAATGAGCTAGGGACTGAAACCATGGCCAGTTAGGTCAGGAGGCAGTCACTCTTTCCTTATCATCCATACTTCCCGCCCATACATGAAAAAAGTATTTGAATAGACCATAAGTATTCTCTAAAAGGTTAAGTATTTGAATAGCAGACCATGTTCCTCTCTCAATTTCATGCCCGTGAGGCCACATGTTCAGCAGGTGCTGAGGGGAGAGGAGAAGATGAGCTTTTGAAAAAATTTGATATTACAGGCTTCAAAATGGTCAGGACTGGCTTCTGGTTAAACAAAGTAGACTGAAAACATGAATTTATGTTTGCTGCTTTCCTAAAACCTCACTAAAATGACAGTAGGAGAATTAAAAAAAGAAATAAAACTCATGAAGACACAGAGAATGGGAGAAGAGACTAGAGATGCTGATCAGGGCTGGCTATAGCTACACAATTTTTTAAGTTAGAAAGCCGATGGATGAGTGGCAACTGACTTATATAAGAGAAAGGTGAAAGAAAGCCAAATATCTGTGGAGCAAAGATAGGTATGGGAGGGGTAGGAACAACAAGGAGCCAGTGGATTCACTTTGCAAAACCCTGGAAAGACGTGGGACCTTGCGATACCATGTACCTCTGAAGGGGAATAAAAGGAGAGCAGAAAACAGTATAACTGATTGGAAGTCTTTGAAAGAAGGTGCTAGTGCCAGAGCCATTCCCACTCTACTTGGTCCCCCCCACCACCTCTTTCCCAGTGAGAAGACCAGAAGCATACTTTCTGGAGCGACTGAACCAGAGGAGCATGTGAGTGACCCCAGATACAGCCAAGGTAGTGGAGCAGGGGCAGAAGAAAGCTGGCCACTATAACCACTACCCTCAAGCTCTACTCCTACCCATCCTCTTGCTGAAGAACGTCTGGACCTTTCCATGATCCAGCAACTAAGGGTTAATGCCTGGCAAATGTCTTCAGCACTTCTGCCAGCTCTGCTGTGATTGGGTGAATGCTCTTGCACAGCACAAACTAATTTGCCAGGGCTAGAACAAAATGAAAATTATAGGACCCTTGTTCTACAATTAGTAAGAATTTCAAGACTGCAGCAGCAGAGAATTAAACTAAGCACATGGGCCTGTATGAAGTTCATGAAGCCAGCCCTACCCCTACAATACAGCTGTTACATTTTTAAAATATCACCATTGGTTATAGGCACTTTAAAAGCATAATCTCATGTAATCTTTACAATAACACAACGCCATAGGGATTGTTGTCCCTTTTTAAATATATACCATTGAATAAAGGGCAGCAAGGTTAAGCCGAGTCACAGGTCTGATAGGCTGTACTGCTGAATTCAAATCCAGGTCTGTGTGACTCGAAAACCAAAACTTCTACTGTGCCAGGTGCCAGTCTGACCCTGTCCTTCCTCCTACTGCACAAACCCAGGCCCATGTCCCCATCTACCTGCACAGCCCTTCCTCTCCAGCAACTCAGCAGATGCTACAGTTCTCTCGCTCTTCGCCAGGATGCTGGAGTCTACAGTAAAGTCTCTGTGCGTTTCCTACCCCTTTAAACCAGTGGTTCTCTTCCCTGGCTGCATACTAGAATCTCCTAGGGAAGATTTTTGGGTTTGTTTTTTGTTTTTATAATTGTGGTAAAATACACATCACACAAAATTTGTTTTTGTAACCACCTTTAAGCATACAATTCAGTGGTATTAAGTATATTCACTGTGTTGTGCAACCACCACCTGTATTCACTTCCAGAACTTTTCCACCACCCCAAACAGAACTCTGTACTCATGAAATAACTCTCCTTCCCCCGCCAGCCCCTGGTAACCTCTACCCTACATTCTGTCTCTACGAATTTGTCTATTCTGTGTATCTCGTATAAGTGGAATCATTTGTCTGCCCTTTTGTATCTGCTTGTTTCACTTAGTACGTTTTCACGGATATTTTATCATATATAAGAATTTTACTCCTCTTTAAGGTTGAATAATATTCCATCACACACACACACACACACACACACACACACACACATACACTCCACATTTTGTTTATCAATTCATCCACTGATGGACATTGGGTTATTTCCACCTTCTGGCTATTGTGAATAAAGGTGCTAGAAATATTGGTGTACAGGTATCTGCTTGAGTTCCTGGTTTCAATCCTTTGGGGGAAATGCCTAGAAGGGTAATTGCTGGATAGCTAAGAATTCTATGTTTAACTTTCTGTGCAACCACCAAACTATTTTAAACAGCAGCCGCACCATTTTACATCCCCACAAACAATGTAAGAGGGTTCTCATTTCTCATCAACATTTTTTATTTCTCATTTTTTGAATAATAGCACCCCAGTGGATATGAGATGGCATCTTATTATAGTTTTGATTTGCATTTCTTTAATGCCTAGTGATATTGAGCATCTTTTCATGTACTTATTGGCCATTTATATATCTTCTTTAGAGAAATGTCTATTCAAATCCTTTGCCCATTTTTGAACCGGATTTTTTTTATTGTTGTGGAGTTGTAGTTGTTCTTTACATATTCTGCATATTAATCCCTATCAGATATATGATTTTCAAATATTCTTCTCCTTTCTGTGGGTTGTCTTTTTACTCTACTGATTGATGTGTTTTCCTTTTTTTTGTAGAGATGGGGTTTCACCATGTTGGTCAGGCTGGTCTCAAACCCCTGGCCTCAAGTGATCTGCCTGCCTCAGCTTCTCAAAGTACTGGGATTACAGGCATGAGCCACTGCGCCTGGCCTCTACTCACAGTGTTGATGTAGAAAAGTTTTTGGTATTTTTTCTTTTGTAGTCTGTGCCTTTGATGTCATACCCTATTTTGTTTTGTTTCACTTAATGACAGAGCCCTGCCTTAGAAATTCTGTTTTAACTGGCCTCGGAGTTGTTACATTTAAAAAGCTTCCTAGATGACCCCATTTTGCAGTCAGGGCTGGGAATCACTGCTTTAAATATTCCTATTATATTGATTCTCTAAAAATCACCTGCCTTTAGCTGAAGATTATTCATCTAAAGTCCTTTAAAAACACAGGAACTTGTAGATCAATCAACTTTAATTAACCAGGCTCTTTTGGTGTCCCAAGAGTTAAAGTAGGGGTTCTCAGACTTAAGTGGGTACAGGAATTTGTTCTAGATTTTGTAAAAATACATTTTCAGGTTCCATCTCCAGAGAGTCCGGTTCAATCAGTCTGGGATTCCGGCCTCAGGGATTTGTATTTGTAGTAAGCTTCCCAGGTGATTCTTTTGAGGTGGGTTTGACTGCCAGGTAGAAATGCTACTTAAGGGATATGAATAATGACTCCAGCATACACAGCCATATCTTTTTCCCTTTTATGAAAAAGGAGGCAGGTCCACCTAGTTAGTCACACAGCTTATGAACTACAACCTTACACCTATGCCTCATGCATGCAACGCTTTCTAAGGACAAACTTTCTGGCCAGAAATTTCCTGCAGGTTTTATAGATACTTTTTCTCTTTCCTTCAGTGACGACCTAGAACAGGAGGCCTCAGTACCCAGTTTATTTTTCCCAGCCTCTGTTCTGACCAAGCTCACTTTTCTTCCTCTTCAGCACCAGTTCATATTGCAGAGGTCCCAGCTCATATTCCAGTTATGTGGACACACTGAGATCTTGTTATGATACGGGATAACAAAATGACCTCTTTCTTCAAAGATTTTAAAATTTGAATTATATCTATTTATGATCATGGCATATGTTTTGGTTTTTATCTTATTTTTATTTTTGAGACAGGGTCTTGCCCTATCACGTAGACTAGAGTGCAGTGGCACAATCATGGCTCACTGCAGCCTTAACCTCTAGGCTCAGCTGATCCCCCCATCTCAGCCTCTCAAATAGTTGGGATTATGGGCATGTGCTATCATGCCTGGTTAATTATTTTTTATTTCTTATTATACTTTAAGTTTTAGGGTACATGTGCACAACATGCAGGTTTATTACACATGTATACATGTGCCATGGTGGTTTGATGCACCCATCAACTCATCATTTACGTTAGGTATTTCTTCTGACGCTATCCCTCCTCCAGCCCCACACCCCATGACAGGCCCCAGTGTGTGATGTTCCGTGGCCTGTGTCTAAGTGTTCTCATTGTTCAGTTCCCACCTATGAGTGAGAACATGAGGTGTTTGTTTTCTGTCCTTGCCATAGTTTGCTCAGAATGATGGTTTTCAGCTGCATCCATGTCCCTACAAAGGACATGAAATCCTTTTTTATGGCTGCATAGTATTCCATGGTGCATATGTGCCACATTTTCTTAATC
>NW_012116821.1:6736570-6737125 GCF_000951035.1 Colobus angolensis palliatus | reverse complement strand
TAGCAGTGAGCAAGGCTCCATAGGCATGGGACCTGCTGAGACAGGCGCGGAATAGTAACTCCTGGTCTGCCGTTTGCTAAGACTGTTGGAAAAGCGCAGTATTTCCAGGGGGAGTGTCCCGTTTTTCCCAGGTACAGTCTGTCACAGCTTCCCTTGGCTAGGAAAGGGAAATTCCCTGACCCCTTGTGCTTCCCTGGTGAAGCGACGCCATGCCCTGCTTTGGCTCACCCTCTGTGGGCTGCACCTCCTGTCTAACCAGTCCCAGTGAGATGAACCAGGTACCTCATTTGGAAATGCAGAAATCACCCATCTTTTCCGTCCATCCCGCTGGGAGCTGCAGACTGGAGGTGTTTCTATTTGGCCATCTTGGAACCCCGCCCCAAGTTTTTTTTTATTTTTTGTAGGACCAGAGTCTTGCTATGTCCCAGGCTGGTCTCAAACTCCTGGGGCTCAAGCGATCCTTCCATTTCAGCCTCCCAAAGTGCTGGCATTACAGGCATGAGCCATTGTGCCCAGACCTGGTATCCGTTTTTAAAAATAATTTCTACTCATATA
>NW_012116821.1:6729083-6735350 GCF_000951035.1 Colobus angolensis palliatus | reverse complement strand
GAATATATGTGAATGTGAATATATATTTTATATATATATTTTTTGAGATAGTATCTGGCTCTGGTGCTCAGGCTGGAGTGCAATGGCATGATCATGGCTCACTGTAGCCTTAACCTCCTGGGCTCAAGCAATCCTCCCGTCTCAGCTCCTGGGTAGCTGAGACTACAGGTGCATACCACCACACCTGGCTAATCTTTTCTTTTATTTCTTTTCTTTTTCTTTCTTTCTTTCTTTTTTTTTTTTTTAGGATGGGTGCTCACTAGGTTGTCCAGGCTGGTCTCAGACTCCTGGGCTCCAGCGATCCTCCCATGGGATTACAGGTGTGAACCACTGCACCCTGCCCACAACATACATTGAAAACTAGACTTTCAAACAGTTCCATATAACTTACATTTTCCATTGTGTCATTAATTTCTTCCTCTGCACCCTGAAGTTTGGTTATAACAGCTGCTCTTTTTAGGTTCAGATATTTAAGTCGACTCATAACAATCTAGATTTAAAGAACAGATATTTAACTACATTGGCATCTGAATATCTCAAATATTCTGAAACAGTGATGGGCTTATGAGTCAAGCCCATGCTCCCCCTGACTCTGGGTTGAATCCTTGCTTGCTTCATCTGGCTTCTGGCTGTTTGCTGACAATCCTTGGTATGTCTTGGCTTGTATATGCATCACTCCAATCTCTGCCTCTGTTGTCACGGAGCCATCTTCTCCCTGTGTGTCTGAGTCTCTTCTCCTAATCTATAGGCAAAGACCTTATTTCCAAATAAGGTCACATTCACAGGTATTGGACTTCAGGGTTTCAACATATATTTTTGAAGGATACATTTCAACTGATAACAGTCTGCCCTCTGGTCCCCAGATATTCATGTTCTTAGAGGTCTTGGTCTCTGGGACCTCTTCAGGCAAAGGGATGATTGCCATATGAAGATGGAGGCAGATATTGGAGTTATGCTGCCATAAGTCAAGAAATGCCGGTAGCTACCAGAAGCTGGAAGAAACAAAAATAGGGTCTCCCCAAGAGCCTTTGGAAGGAGCATGGCACTGCCAACACTTTGACTTTGGACTTTTAGCCTTCAGAACTGTGAGAGAATACATTTCTGTTGTTTTAAGCCACCAGTTTGTGACACTTTGGTATGGCAACCCCAGGAAATTAATGCAGACACTACGTGGAAGAATCTGGAAAAATAAAAAAGGCCAGCACATAGATCATGAGATGGGAGATAGTGAGATAGCTAAAATCCTGATGGTGTGTGGTAGCCTATGATAGATTGTGTTACAATGCAACCTTCACTGGTTAATTCCCTAACTCATTCTGGGTGGAGTATACTTCCTTATTCCACTAATGTCAAGCTTCTCCATGTAGCCTGCTCTGCCAATGGAACATGGGTGGAAGTGCAGGGTACCAGCTCCCATGGGGGCCTTCACAAGCTTGGCAAGTTCCAGTCAGATGCCTTGGAGCTTCTGCCCTCTACCTTGAGGAAAGTGTGTCCCAGGTAGTAAAAAGTGGTAGAATTCTGGCCATATTTTGAAGGAGAAGCCTGCTGTATATGCTGGTGAATGGGATGTGGGATGTGAGAAAAAAAAGTCAAGGAAAGCAACTGGCTGGGTGGTTTTTGCGTTTACTGAAAAAGGAGAATGGTGGGAGAAGCACATTGGGGGTAGGGTGGTGGTGGTGAAGTTCTATCTTGCACACTTAAATCCAAAATGACTAGTAGACATCCAATTGGAAAAACAGCAGTTGAGCAGCCATTAAGTATACAAGTGTGGAATTCAGGGGAAAGATCTGATATAGTATCATGAATTTAAGAGATGTCAGTGGTGAGATGATATCTAAAGCTACTGACTGAATGAAGTCTCTTAACAAGTGAGGGTAAACAGAGAAGAGCTCATGCCTTGTGAATTCTGGGGTCCTGCAACACTGCAGGTTAGAGAATTGGAGTGTGCAGTGAGGTGTAATGAAAATATCGTGGTGTGGGGCCCAGGAAGCCAAGGAAAGAAGGGTGCAGAAAAAAAGAAGTGATCTGTTGTGTCAAATGCTGCTTCTATTAAAGATTGAATTAGATGAAGACTGAGAAATGAGCAGTGGCTTTGGTCATGAGATCATAGGTGATTTTGGCAAGAGCATGTCTCAAGTGAGGAGCTTCTCCCTGAGCTGGCTCCACCACTAGCATGCACTGTTACCGTGTTGCCACCAATCAGATCAAGCCAGAAATCTGGGCATTATCTTTGACTTTTCTCTCTCCCTTAATTCCCATATTAAGTTGCTCATCAAGTCCTGTCAAGCAGATTTCTTAAATGTCTCTCAGATCTGTCCTTTTCTGTCCATTCCTGTGGTCACTACCCTAGGTTAGGCCACTATCTCATACCTGATTGATGGCAAAAGCCAAAACTAGTTTTCCTACCACGAATTTGATTCTCCTTTTGTTTTACACTCACATGGAATGGTGTGATCTTTCTCAAACAGAAATAGGATCATTTGTGCTTTATGGCTTAAAACCTTTTCCTGGCTGCCTATTCCCTCATGTTGAGGTCTAAACTCCTAACTACACTTTACAAGGTCTTTCTTGGTGCAATCCCTTCTAATTTCTAGTCGTGGCTCTATTCCACCCCTCCTACCCAATCCTCCTATGTTCCAGTCCTACATTCAGTTCTTGCAACTCACTATGCTCTTTCTGGCCTCTGGGGCCTTGACACAGACTCTTCCCTCAGCAGAGAACACTGTCCCACTTCCCTCACCTACCCTTGTCTTCAAGGTCTAGTTCTTACTAGTCCTTTACGTTTCTATTTAAACATAGTTTCAGACTGGTGGTCCTCCTTACTAGACTAGGTTTTGTCTTTAGGCCATGAACTCCTATAATACCATGCATGTGTATCCCTGACTGTAACAAAATTGCTCTCTAGAGATTTATTTTCCCCAACATATTGGATACTGCATGAGCAGAGAGACATGTGAACCCTTCTGCCTCCTTCCTATCTTTATCCCTAGAGCCCATTATAATGCCAGACACTTATTTGACATTTAAGAAATAATGACTACATTTTTGTATTATTGAATTATTTTTGTAAAACATTTTTGGGTTCCAATTTCTCTGCATCCTCACTAACACTTACTTTAGTCATCCTAGAAGGTAAAAGGGGTTCCCCATTATGGTTTTGACCTGCCTTTCCCTAATGACTAACGATGTTCAGCATCTTCTCGTGTGCTTTTGGTTACCATTGCTTTTACTTTTCTGTGAGGCACCTTTTGACAGAGATTTTAAATTCGAATGTAGTTTTGATTTTTAAATGGACAGATGAATAAACAGAACATCAAAATTTTAAGTGTCAAGACAAATTGTTCAAAGATAAATGGTGTTTAAATATAAACATACTCCTGTTTATTAAAAGAAGTACAATACTGTCAATAGCTTTTAAATTTTCCACACTGTGAAGCATTCCTGCTGAACACTGCACTCACCATAAAGAGCTCCTCTGGTGGTCTATTTCCATTTAGCTCAATGAGATACTGGGGATTGTGTTCAGCCATTACTTCCTGCAGTTAATAGAAAATAAACTTTATAATACAGGATCACTGGAAAAATGGAATACAAGATCAGAATCTTAATACACTATGCAGAAATATTTAAAGTAAATTGTTTGCCTTATAAATGTTATAATGTATGTTATTTTCAATGCTCAAGAGATCTTTTGCAAAAGCTCAAACTAATCTTCTCTCCATGAATTTTATTTTCCTGTTAAAAAATCTTTTTTCTCTACATTGATGCCTTAATGTTTTTTCCAATACAAAATGTTTTGGGGCATCTATCTGCATATGTTCATAGCTTTGCTATTTGGTTTCCAAACCATGGAAGCATCTGATTAAAATTTAAGTCACAGACTTTCTTCACATAGATACGAGCATCATTTAGAAGACACAACGTATTTTGATTGTTCCAAGATGGCCGAATAGGAACAACTCCAGTCTACAGCTCCCAGCATGATCAATGCAGAAGATGGGTGATTTCTGCATTTCCAACTGAGGTACTTGGTTCCTCTCACTGGGACTGGTTGGACAGCGGGTGCAGCCCACAGAGGGTGAGCCGAAGCAGGGCAGGGAATCACCTCACCCTGGAAGTGCAAGGGGTCAGGGAATTTCCCTTTCCTAGCCAAAGGAAGCCGTTTCCAAGGGTACCTGGAAAATCGGGACACTCCTGCCCTAATACTATGTTTTTCTAACAGTCTTAGCAAACAGCACACCAGGAGATTATATCTCACGCCTGGCTCAGTGGGTCCCATGCCCATGGAGCCTTGCTCACTACTAGTGCAGCAGTCCAAGATCAAACTGCCAGGCAGCAGCCAGGCTGGGGGAGGGGCATCCGCCATTGCTGAGGCTTGACTAGGTAAACAAAGTGGTCAGGAAGCTTGAACTGGGTGGAGCCCACCGCAGCTCAAGGAGGCCTGCCTGCCTCTGTAAACTCCACCTCTGAGGGCAGGGCATAGCTGAACAAAAGGCAGCAGAAACTTCTGCAGACTTAAACGTCCCTGTCTGACAGCTTTGAAGAGAGCAGTGGTTCTCCCAGCACAGAGTTTGAGTTCTGAGAATGGACAGACTGCCTCCTCAAGTGGGTCCCTGACCCCCGAGTAGCCTAACTTGGAGACACCTCCCAGTAGGGGCCGACTGACACCTCATACAGCCAGGTGCCCCTCTGAGACAAAGCTTCCAGAGGAAGGATCAGGCAGCAACATTTGGTGTTCTGCAATATTTGCTGTTCTGCAGCCTCCACTGGTGATACTCAGGCAAACAGGGTATGGAGTGGACCTCCAGCAAACTCCAACAGACCTGCAGCTGAGGATCCTGACTGTTAGAAGGAAAACTAACAAACAGAAAGGAGTAGCATCAACATCAACAGAAAGGACGTCCACACCAAAACCCCATCTGTAGGTCACCATCATCAAAGACGAAAGGCAGATAAAATCACAAAGATAGGGAGAAACCAGAGCAGAAAAGCTGAAAATTCTAAAAACCAGAGCACCTCTTCTCCAGAGGATTGCAGCTCCTCACCAGCAATGGAACAAAGCTGGATGGAGAATGACTTTGACGAGTTGACAGAAGTAGGCTTCAGAAGGTCGTTAATAACAAACTTCTCCAAGCTAAAGGAGGATGTTTGAATCCATTGCAAGGAGGCTAAAAACCTTGAAAAAAGATTAGACGAATGGCTAACTAGAATAAACAGCATAGAGAAGACCTTAAATGACCTGATGGAGCTGAAAACCATGGCACGAGAACTATGTGATGCATGCACAAGCTTCAGTAGCCGATTTAATCAAGTGGAAGAAAGGGTATCAGTGATTGAAGATCAAATGAATGAAATGAAGCAAGAAGAGAAGTTTAGGAAAAAAAAGAATAAAAAGAAATCACCAAAGCCTCCAAGAAATATGGGACTATATGAAAAGACCAAATCTAAGTTTGACTGGTATACCTGAAAGTGACAGGGTGAATGGAACCAACTTAGAAAACACTCTTCAGGATATTATCCAGGAGAACTTCCCCAACCTAGCAAGGCAGGCCAACATTCAAACTCAGGAAATACAGAGAATGCCATAAAGATACTCCTCGAGAAGAGCAACCCCAAGATACATAATTGTCAGATTCACCAAGGTTGAAATGAAGGAAAAAATGTTAAGGGCAACCAGAGAGAAAGGTCGGGTTACCCACAAAGGGAAGCCCATCGGACTAACAGCAGATCTCTCAGCAGAAACTCTACAAGCCAGAAGAGAGTGGGAGCCAATATTCAACATTCTTAAAGAAAATAATTTTCATACCAGAATTTCATGTCCAGCCAAACTAAGCTTCATAAGTGAAGGAGAAATAAAATCCTTTACAGACAAGCAAATGCTGAGAGATTTTGTCACCACCAGCCCTGCCTTCCAAGAGCTCCTGAAGGAAACATTAAACATGGAAAGGAACAACCGGTACCAGCCACTGCAAAAACATGCCAAATTGTAAAGACCATTGATGCTAGGAAGAAACTGCATCAACTAACGAGCAAAATAACCAGCTAACATTATAATGACAGGATCAAGTTCACACATAACAATATTAACTTTAAATGTAAATGGGCTAAATGCCCCAATTAAAAGAACACAGACTAGCAAATTGGATAAAGAGTCAAGACCCATCAGTGTCCTGTATTCAGGAGACCCATCTCACGTGCAGAGACACACATAGGCTCAAAATAAAGGGATAGAGGAAGATCTACCAAGCAAATGGAAAACAACAACAA
>NW_012116821.1:6723727-6724308 GCF_000951035.1 Colobus angolensis palliatus | reverse complement strand
TCACCACTCCTATTCAACATAGTGTTGGAAGTTCTGGCCAGGGCAATCAGGCAGGAGAAAGAAATAAAGGATATTCAATTAGGAAAAGAGGAAGTAAAATTGTCCCTGTTTGCAGATGACATGATTGTATATTTAGAAAATCCCGTCGTCTCAGTGCAAAATCTCCTTAAGCTGATAAGCAACTTCAGCAAAGCCTCAGGATTCAAAATCAAGGTGCAAAAACCACAAGCATTCCTATACACCAATAACAGACAGAGATCCAAATCATGAGTGAACTCCCATTCACAATTGCTTCAAAGAGAATAAAATACTTAGGAATCCAATTTACAAGGGATGTGAAGGTCCTCTTCAAGGAGAACTAAAAACCACTGCTCAACGAAATAAAAGAGGACACAAACAAATGGAAGAACATTCCATGCTCATGGATAGAAAGAATCAATATTGTGAAAATGGCCATACTGCCCAAGGTAATTTATGAATTCAATGCCATCCCCATCAAGCTACCAATGACTTTCTTCACAGAATTGGAGAAAGCTACTTTAAAGTTCATATGGAAACAAAAAAGAGTCCGCATTGCCGAG
>NW_012116821.1:6717487-6719288 GCF_000951035.1 Colobus angolensis palliatus | reverse complement strand
ATAACATTGGAAACATTCAAACATTTTTCTTTGGGCTCTAATTGTATCTGACTCCTCATTTATATGTTTTCCTCTTTATTCTAGTAAATTGACTTCTGTTCTATAGTTGTTCAGGTTAAATCCACAAGGAAAAATTTAGCTGTTTTCCTCCTGAAGTTTCCAATTTTGGGGGTAATTTTAAGCATACATATAAACATAATTAAATATGAAATAAATGAAAATGAGATCCACAAACGTGGGATTAGCAATTCACTTTGTTACCATCTTCATCAGCTTTAGCAGCTTGATTGTGGAGGACATTTTCTGACTTTGTTTTGGCTTCTTCAGTGTCTACTAAAGAGCTGCCTCTAGGGTACTTTAAGTACCCTAGAACTTAAAGTATAATTAAAAAAAAGAAAGAATCTCAAGCCAGAAAAAAAAAGATGCAACGTATTTTTATTATTTTAAGGCACATTTTTTTCTTATGGAATTTTTTTTAAACCCAGAAAAGTAGAAATTGATCTCTCATCCCTCCCCCAAAGGTAACTACTATTACTGTTTTCCTCCCATCTTTCATGCCATGAAAAATTGTTTTGTAAGTTCAAAATCATAATGGAGCTTATTTTTTCACTTAACATTATAACTAACCTTCCCCTATACTTTTTATAAGATCACTGTCAATGTAACATTTTAGTGGTTTTATAAGATTATGTACTGTGGATATAGCACTATTTAATATTCATCTGCTGTTTGACATTTAGGTATGTTACAATACTTTATTAGTTATTTTCAAGCATTTTTTTTATGGAAGTTTTAAAAATTACTTTCTTCTTTAATAATTACCAAAATAACTTGTACTAACTGTAACCAGTGAAGGAATGCAAAAAAGTACATAGAAACAGTTAACACGACTTCTCCCTACTCCTCCATGCTGCCCGCCCAACCTGGTGGGTTTCTTTACATAAGCATTCAGCTCATTGATATAAATATATGCACACATATAAACGTTCAGTAACAGAGAACATGCATCCTTTGGTATATCCTCATATATTGGATATATGGGCCAGATTTTTTAAAGTAGGGTTTTTTGGTTTGTTTTTTTTTGAGATGGAGTTTCACTGTTGCCGAGGCTGGACTGCAGTGGCTTGATCTTGGCTCACTGCAACCTCCGCCCCTCTGGCTCAAGCGAGTCTCCTGCCTCAGCCTCCCGAGTAGCTAGGATTATAGGCGCCCACCACCAGGCCCGGCTGATTTTTGTGTTTTTAGTAGAGAGGAGGTTTCACCATGTTAGCCAGGCTGGTCTCGAACTCCTGACTTCAGGTGATCCACCCATCTCAGCCTCCCAAAGTATTGGAATTACAGGCGTGAGCCACCATGCCTGGCAAAAGTAGGTTTTAATATTAATACAGGTAGGTATAGCCAGTTGGTTTTCCAAAGGTGGTGGCAATTCAAAGCCCTAACCAGCAATGTATGAGAAGGTTCATTTCTTCTTGCCACCATTGGCTATTTTAGCTTTTAAATTTCTGCCAAACTGAGTTAAAAGATGGAATCAGTTTATTTTACTTTTTATTCTTGTGGCGAGGTTCAGCATTCAGATATGCATCTCTGTAAACTGCCTTATCATAACCTCTATGCATTTTTCTTTCCTCTGACATTCATGGAAAGTTTTTAACCCTTATCTGGCATGTGGATTGCAAATATTTTACCTTTCCATGATTTATCTTTTGAATGTATTTATGGCATCGTCAGCAAGATAAAATATTTTAATAATCAATACATATTTTCATTACTTGTAGACTTCCTTTCTTGTTTAAATTAGATT
>NW_012116821.1:6712628-6716877 GCF_000951035.1 Colobus angolensis palliatus | reverse complement strand
CCTCCCTTCCTTCCTTCTTGCTTTCTTTTTTGAGACAGAGTCTTGCTCTGTCGCCCAGGCTGGAGGTACAATCTCCATTTACTGCAACCTCTGTCTCCTGGGTTCAAGCAATTCTCCTGCCTCAGCCTCCCGAGTAGCTGGGATTACAGGTGTGCACCATCATGCCCGGCTGTTTTTTGGATTTTTTTAGAGATGGGGTTTCACCATGTTGCCCAGGCTGGTCTCAAACTCCTGAGCTCAGGCAATCCACCCACCTCGGCCTCCCAAAGAGCTAGGATTACAGGCATGAGCCACCGCGCCCAGCCTGTTCTATATTTTTTACTGTTTCCTTAAGCTAGATTCAATCTTAAGAGTGAACTACTAATTTGTAGAGTATCAACACTCTTAAGGAAATGGACACCTGCACCAGGAGCTGAGTTGGGATTCAAAGACAGGCCCAAATGGGGACATGGTGTTGGCTTAGCCCTGAAGCAGAGGGCAGAACGTATACCAGAAAGTGATGCAGCTCAGTTTGCTCCTGCTTGCTTTCCTTGTATCTCTTAGAGATACACTGAACTTTAGAGGTCTTGGTCTAAAAGCGAAGTAACATCTCAGCCGGGTCAGAGGAGATTAGAATTGTAGGGTCTTACCCTTTATGGCTCTCCTCCCTCAACATATAAGGCAATTGCTTGGCTATTCAGCAAGTATCATCTAGGCCTAAAGTCTAGGTTCTTGGCTTTGAAATTCTGCTTTGTTGCACTAGGGCAATGAATTCTTATCTACATTTTGCTGCAGGGTCTAGATGTTTTCTACTTCTGGGTGTTTTTGTGGACAACCTGTCAAAGGATGGCCGTACAAATTCATATTTGGGGTATAAGAGTTATTTACCATACCCTTGCTAGCAATAGGAATTTTTACTACCTGTTCATCTTTTAAATTTTGATCATGGAAATGACATTTCATTACTTAGATTAGCATTTCTTTATTATCAGTGAAGCTGAACATTTTTTCTACAGGCTTATCACTCTTCATTTTTGTTAATTGCTTATATTTGTTGTTCATTTATCTCAGGACAGAGTGAACTTACAGGCTTTTAAAAAATCATTTCTATGACCTTTTAATATATCAAAGCTTTAAATCTTTCATCATAGTTAATGTGAATATTTTTCCAGTTTATTGTCTTTTAGTTTGAGTCTGGTTTTATCTATTTAATTTCTGGAAGTTGTATATTTAATGAAATTGAAGCTATCATTCTTTTTCCTTTGTATCTTGTCATCTGTGCTGATCAACATTTGTTAAGCATTTACTGCTTGCCAGACTTTGGGCACTGCACTGGGCACCAGCAATGTGAGGAAATATAACCTGGTGCTTGTACTAAAAAGATAACCTCTGCATTTCCCCCCCGTAAATACAATTTTCTAATTTCTGAATCTGATTCTAATTTGGCTATATTTCATACCCAGTGCCAGCCACTTAAGGATTAGTCAGGATGCTTTTATTGAAGGAAGAAAGGATGTTATTGATAGTCATGTACTTCACGCTTCAGAAGCTACGTTTATAAGCCAGTGATAGGAGAGGTGGGGAGGAATAGAAGTCATACATATGAAAGCAATTAAGTGTGGTTCCCATTTTGGGGGATGGTTGCTGAGAATGAAAATGATCCACTCATTTATCTTTAAAATAATATAAACATTGTGAGACAGTATGAAACATATTCTTTAGTTTCTCTATCATATGGGAACAGGCAATCGGAGGACTGTGTCTTATTTGTCTTCATAGTTCTGTTGCTTAGCATAGTGTCTGGCTAAATGTGCAAGTTCCATAAATGTTTGTTGACTAAATCTCCAACACAAATGATTATATTTGGTAGAGTCTTACCTGGACTTTTTACCATATAAAATATGCTTTTCACATACTTGTAATTTCAGTCATCATACTTTTAGAATACTATTTTAATTAAATCCTTCCTATTACATTATATAATGGTCTTACCATGTTTACATATAATGGGATAACCATAGACCAATCAGCATAACAAATTCTACCTTTTAAACAAAAGGTATACCTGAAGTGTACATTTGTTTTGATAAAGCTGTAACTTACAGATTTAAAATGCTTTTATAACATAGTCTTTTAACATGAATTTCCCAATCTCCATCCATAAAGGAATTTCCCCACTGGCTTTTGAAAAATGCAGTTCATTTGTCACTTTGCAGTAACAGAGTTGCTTTGTAAGAGTAAAATAATATTGTTCTGGGAAACAGTCTTTGGGATGGAAGCCTTTTTCTAACAGCTTTCTACAAAGTTCAAGGGGAGAATCAGACAGATAATAAAACATGGGAATGAAGACATGTGAAAGCTATTTAACCAGTGATGAAACACAAATATCAATATTCATTTTCAGTGATATATTTTGTTCTTACTTCTAAAGTTTGGAGAATTGTTTCCTTATAAAGCTTAACAATGTTTTCAACGTTTTCCAAATAATCTTCAGGCCTCTGAACTAGATGATGAAGAATTTCAGCCACCATCTGCATTTCGGCAATAAATGCCTAAATGGAAAAGAAGAGATTTCAAATATCTTTAGGTCAATGACTATTCAATTTACAAGCCATATTCCCCACTCCTTACACCTAGATACCATTTTGGGGTGAGAAGCAGGGGTAGGGAATGATTAGAGATTAAGGATTTTTATTTAAGAGAGTGGAAGATTCCTAAGGGGTCTTCATCAGATGAAATAAAGCTTTAAATTAACCTGGATATTTACTCATGTCTGTTTGCTCCCCAATAAGTAGGGATGAGTAGGGGAAGAACATCAGATTTTTAGAGACAAAATAGAGAAATTAGATTTCCTGTGAACACCGGAGCTTGTAGTTCATTCATTCAAGTATTTATTGAGTGCCTTCTATGCATCAGGCGCTGTTCTAAGGATTTGGGATAGAACAGCGAACGAAACCAACTAACACCCTGGGCTCATAAAACTCACATACACTGCAGTTGAGGAAGGCAGCATAAACAAGTACACAAATAAATATATAACATATTAGGTGGTGGTAAGTACTAGGAAGAAAAATAAAGCAGGGTAGCATGGATGAAGAATGGTGGGAGAAGATGCTATTTACATCAAGTGGTCATGAAAGGGTTATCTAAAGAAATGGAATTTGAGTTGAAATCTGAAGGAAACGAGGGAGAGAGAACTACCACACAAGTTTCTAGAGAAAGAACATGTTAAGGCAGAGGGTACAGTGTTCCATATCATATTTATGATGCTAATTATTCATTCTTTCCCATTTTTATCAATGTACACACATACATATTTTACTTGAGCCATATTCTCTATATAAGCCATTTTATAACCTGTTTTTAAGTATTATTTTAATGGTCAAATAATATATTAATTTCCTTGAATGTACAATTATTTAATTACTCTATAGTTGGACAACAATGTTTCAGGCTTTTCACAATTCAAATAATATTGCAATAAGTAGCTTCGTAAATAAATCTTTATATGGCTAATATTTTCCCTTAGAATAATTCCTACAAGTAGAATTACTGGACCAAAGGTTATACATTTCAAAGTGGCTCAATACACATCTTTTCTGAAAGATGCTACCATTCTTTTCTCTCTAGTAGAGGGCTTTGCTAGCACGCTGGCATTCATTCATTCAGCGATTACACAGCTTCGTATTAAGTACCCACTATCAGGCACTGGAGACAGTCCCTGCTGCATAGAGTTTTCATTCAGTGGGGCAGACAGATAATAAGCAAGTAAAAAAGTAACATAATTTCAGAAAGTGGTAAGTGCTATGAGGAAAATAAAACAGAGCAAGGGGCTAGACTTATGCTATTCAGCATGGAAGCTATTAGCCACATTTCCCCATTGAGCACTTGAAATTTGGCAAGTGCGATTCGAATGTGCTGTAAATATAAAATACATACCAGATTTCAAAAACTTAGATGAAAATAGAACATGTCATTCTCAGAATGTTTATGTTGATTATAAGTTGAAATAAAATTTTTTGATATATTTCATTAAATAAAATATATTATTCAAATGGCTTTCACTTGTTTATATTGATTATAAGTTGAAATAAAATTTTTGGATATATTCAATTAAATAAAATACATTATTCAAATGACTTTCACTTGTTTCTTTTTGCTTTTCTTTTTATTTTTTATTATTATTATTTTTATTATTATTATACTTTAAGTTCTAGGGTACATGTGCATAACGTGCAGGTTTGTTACATATGTATACTTGTGCCATGTT
>NW_012116821.1:6686030-6707185 GCF_000951035.1 Colobus angolensis palliatus | reverse complement strand
GTGAGATGACCCCAGTACCTCAGTTGAAAATGCAGAAATCACCGGTCTTCTGTGTTGCTCGTGCCGGGAGTTGGAGACTGGAACTGCTCCCATTCGGCCATCTTGCTCCACCCGACTCTCAGTTATTTTGTGTCTTTTTGCTTTTAAAAAGCATGACTACTAGTACATTTTAAATCACTTATGGCTAGCAGTACATTTCTATTGTACAGCACTAGGTTAGAGAGTTGCTTGCTGGAGGGTCTCTGAGGATGTAATACCTGAGGTGAGACCAGGATGAGTAGAAGGAATAGCCATGTGAAGATGAATTGAAGAGTGTTGTAGGCAGAGGAGAGAGGAAACAGTAAATGCAAAGGCGTGAAGCTGAAATGAGCTTAGCATAGTTGAAGACGACTAGCTAGAAGGCTAATGTGGCTGGAATACAATGAGTAGGCAGAATTGAGATCAGAGAGGCTGGGTTCATGGCTTTGTAAGCCACATGAGGGTGTCTGGATTTTAATCTAAAGGCAATGGAAAGTCACTGAGGGTTATCTCTATATATTTTTAAATGAGTCTGGCTTCTGTAACAAGTGGAATGGGATAGGGAGGGTTGAGGAGAACAAAAGCCAAGAGAACATTTACAATGCTGCTGTAGCAATTCAAGGACAGTGCTTCGATTTGTGTGTGTGTAGGATGAGCACACCTTCATGCTGGCCATCGATCTCAGCAGGTGGCAGGTCTGTTCATCTAACTTCTGAACATGGCTGTGTCACTAGGCAGAGATCATACAAACCAGACCCCAGAGGCTGAGTCTAGTCTAAGGATATAAACTGATCATCTCCCACAGCACTGGCCTACATTGTGTTGTAAACATTTCAGACTAATTGCCACTCCCATCTATTTTAAAACGTGTTTTTGGCTTCCCTGGAAAAAATGGCCTCCCTGGTAAAAATGGGCCAGCATTTCCACATGGCAACAGTTGGTTGGGCTGGAGCCAAGAGGCAGTTGTCCTCTGAAGAGCATGAAACTTTCTGCAGAAATGGAGACGTTCCATAGCTCCACTGTCCACAGCCATACTTGGCCAATGAGCACTTGAAATGTGGCTAGAGATACTGAGTAACTAAATTTTAAACTTAATGTAATTTTAGTTGATTTCAATTTAAATAGCCATGTGAGGCTAGTGGCTATTATACTGCACAATGCAGTGTTAGCCTACCCCAATCCTCCCTCTTCCCAATTATGTAATCCCTGGCCAATATCACCAATGGACATAACCTACCTGGCCCCTCAAATTAAGTGAGTTGTGACCCCTGTATCTCACCATTTGAGGGCTACGTTGGCTTTGATTTAAGATGGTATGTTTTATTTATGCTAAAGTGGCACACTTTATTCCTACTTGCTATGAGGTTTTCCTTTATTTGAAAAAATCTGGAATTCATGCTGGTTACTATCTAACGCCTTATTTACATGGGTGAGATTATGTTTTTAAATGGGCTTTATTATGTTAACACTTTTTAAAAATTAAATACCCATTTCAAAGATTTATCTAACCCATTAATTAGGGGACCAGTAGAATGGCAAGGTGAAAGTATTTCTAATCTCTGAAATAAAATTGCAAAGTTAGATACAAGGCTGCTTAATGTCCTATAGGACGATAAAGCTGTAACCTTTGGGGGTTATCTTTTTCTACTGGAGAAACAATTTGCAATGTGTCTATCTATAAATTAACATCTGACTTCACAGCGTCTAGGCCCTAATAGAAATAATCAATCACAGGCATATTTCACTAGGGCAGGTATTGGCCAACTATGGCCCTTCCCACCCTAGCGGGTCATATCCAGACCATCACCTATTAATACATTTCTTAATATCAATTTTTCTTGCCAAGTCATGGTAAAAGATTCTCTTTTAGCCCAAAACCTTAGAAGACAAAAATATTAGTTTGATGCCCTATTGCTTATATTTAGTAGTATTTACTTTAGAATTGTCATAACAATGTGTACATGTGAAATTGGGCTACATATTTCTTTTCACATTCTCTTTGTCAGAGTTTGAAATCAGGGTTGTGTTAGCTTCACAAATTGAATGATGCCTGGTTTACTTTGTTCCCCACATTATATTTAGTCCTTTATTGCTCTGATATGGTTTAAATGTTTGTCTCTTTCAAAGCTCATACTGAAATTCCATCCCCAATGTAGCAGTATTGAGAGGTAGGGTCTTTAAAAGTGACTGAGTCATGAGGGCCCATGAAGGATTAATCCATTCATGGATTAATGGGTTAATGGATTAATTGGTTATTATGTGAGTAAGACTGGTGGTCTTATATGAAGAGGAAGAGAGACCTGAGCTAGCACACTCAGCCCCCTCACCATGTGATGCGCCACCACCTCGGGACTCTGCAGAGAGTCTCCACCTGCGAGAAGGCCCTCACCAGATGCGACTCCTCAACTTTGGACTTCTCAGCCTCCATAACTATAAGAAATAAATTCCTTTTCTTAAGGGAATGCTCATACACTGTTGGTGGAGTTGTAAATTAGTTCATTCCCTGTTGAAAGCAGTTTGAAGATTTCTCAAAGAATTGAAAACTGAATTATTCAACTCAGCAATCCCATTACAGGTCATATACCCAAAGGAAAATAAATTGTTCTACTAAAAAGACACTTACACTCTCATGTTTATCGCACACTGTTCACAACAGCAAAGACATGGCATCAATCTAGGTGCCCATCAATAGAGGACTGGATAAAGAAAATGTGGTACACATACACCATGGAATACTACACAGCCATAAAAAAGAATAAAATCATGTCCTTTGCAGTAACATGGATGCAGTTGGAGGCCATTATCAGAAACAGAAAACCAAATACTTCATGTTCTCACATATAAGTGGGAGTTAAACACAGGGTATACATAGACATGAAGATGGGAACAATAGACACTAGGGACTCCAAAAAAGGAAAGGGAGGGAGAAAGGGAAGGGTTGAAAAAATCCTTGTTGTGTACTGTGTTCCCTATTTTGGTGATGGGTTCAGTGCAAGCCCAGACCTCAGCATCACACAATATATCCATACAACTAATCTGAACATGTACTCCCTGAAGCTTAAATTAAAAAAAAAAAAAGTCATTCTTTATAAATTAGCCAGTTTCAGGTATTCTGTTGTAGGTAACAGAAAATAGACTAAGAAATGCTGTAACTTCTTATTCTACCTTGCCTAGTGCTTGACACATAGTAGGTGACCAATAACTCCATCGTTATGAAATGAAGCACACTGGGTGTCAGACATCAGAAATGTAGAGACACATCTACACTGACAGGAAGGCTAAACTTGACTTCAAGATTATCATCTTATAATCCTTGAAAACATGAAAGACTTTTGCTTATTTCCTCCAAACTCAATAAAAATGTAAAGAAAATGTGTAGCATCTGCTATTTCCTATTATCTATACCATAATTTAATTTAATTATAGCAATTTTTAAAAGTGTAGTGTATGGTAGTCACCTATGGAGATATTACCTCTTCTTCTTCTTGCTCTTCCTCCTCTTCCTCCTCTTCTCCTTTTCTGTCTTTTTGTGTTTCTTTCTTCTTTTTCCTCTGATTCTCAATGACTTCAGGATCCCATTGGTCTCTACTGTATATGTATCCCGTATTATTGTGCTGTCTTTGCCCAGAAATTCTCTGGCACAAATCATAGTCAGGACACTAAGAAACAACATTATTAAATCACTTAAAACATTTTGAATATGCTTTTAATTCCATGTGTATTTATTGAATATATTGTACAGTACATAAACCAAAAAATTCCCTTAAAACCTAAGCAAATGCAATGTTGTGACTGGCATTTTGCATCAGGTTTCATTACATGCCAAGAGAGGCTCAGACACTAATTTTATGATATATGTTTTTATTTGTCCAAAATTAATATAGGTGGAAAAGTATTACAAGTCTTAAGATGAGGAAAGAGGGCCGGGCGCGGTGGCTCAAGCCTGTAATCCCAGCACTTTGGGAGGCCGAGACGGGCGGATCACAAGGTCAGGAGATCGAGACCATCCTGGCTAACACGGTGAAACCCCGTCTCTACTAAACAATACAAAAAACTAGCCGGGCGAGGTGGCGGGCGCCTGTAGTCCCAGCTACTTGGGAGGCTGAGGCAGGAGAATGGCGTAAGCCTGGGAGGTGGAGCTTGCAGTGAGCTGAGATCCGGCCACTGCACTCCAGCCTGGGCGACAGAGCGAGACTCCGTCTCAAAAAAAAAAAAAAAAAAAAAAGATGAGGAAAGAGGATTGGAAAAGTAGAAAGAGTAGAGAAATGAAATAGAAAATCAGTTAACTCTGCAAAGGTACACAGAATTCTATGATTAGCTTGAAAAGTTTAAGAATGGAACAAAATGGGGGGAATAGCCACATATTTCCAATAAAAAATATTGTTCATTTGTAATATTTACTATCATTTACAGCTTTATGGGTGAGGTATTTTATACAATGCCAGTCATAAATGGGACCTGAAAGATCATCTATTCTAGTATAACATTTATATTTTGTAAATGAGAAAACCGAATCTAGGTAGTAAAAAAGCCAAAACCAAAGTCTGCAAGGTTCTTGTTCCAAAGTGCTTTCACATGTGCAATTTTACTGAATTCTCAACTAACCCTATAAGATAAGCAATCCACATTATGATTAAAGCCATTCTGCAGGTCAGAGAAGTACAGCTCTGGCAGACTGAGAGACCAATCTCAGATCACAATGTCACATGGAGGAACTGCAACTTGGAATCAGGCCTTCTGATTGTAGTCCATGGTCTATGGTGCATTATTAATGATAATGATGGTTTGAGGCTGTAAATTGTGCTCTGAATGTTTTTCAGGATAAAAAAAACCTGGATGGTTTTCTGAGGCAGTGATTCTGATACATGAGCATGTAACTCTATCTGGGGAGCTTGTTAAATCGATCACAGCTCCTCTTGTCATTTATTACGTTTGGAGTGAGGCTTAGATTCTTCAACAAGCATCCTCAGTGATTCTGATGCTGGCAGTTCATGTACCACACATTGAGAAACGAAGGAAGCCAGGAATGTTGGAACCTTCATTGCTCATTTTCTGATTTCTTCATGCCATCTCTAGGTGGAGATGGGATGGGTAATTATTGAGGTAAGGCTTTTGCTAGGCTTCCTAATTTTTCACAAAAAAATTTCAACCTACTCAGGTAATTTTTTAAAAACATCTGTTTTACAACCCAGGATACCCACCTTCTAGGACCTCGACAAGGACTATCTCCTTCAGCTGTCTCCCGTTCTCATTTGCAGGAAGTGACTAATGAAAGTGTGAGTCTGAAGCATATGCCTCAGAGCAGAAGTGCTCAGTGTCACCTGGAGGGCTTTGCAACACCAATAGCTGGGCTCCATCTGACAGATTCTGGTTCTTAGTTCTGGGATAGGGCCTGAGAATTTGCATTTCTACCAAGCTTCTGGTTGCTGTTGCTCTGGGACCACTCTCTGATAACTACTGCTCTAGTAGATTGCTAGACTTTAACCAGGTTTTTGGTAGCACAGAATCCTTTAGAATATGATGAAAACCATAGATTTTTGCATCAGAAAAGTTCATATATGCATAAAGTTTTATGTATAATTTCAAGAGGTGCATGAATGCTTAGGGATTCATGGATCTCGGGCTAAGAGCTTCTGCACTAGAAATTCCAGGTTTACTCCCCAATAAGGCAAAACTATCCAAAAAGTGTGTGTTGCACTGAATTCTGTCTCACATTACGCCCTCTGGTGATACTCCGGTTACCCTGTAGAAACTGCCATAGGACACTTCACGATCACACTTATAACATGAATGGGGTTAAGGACTTTATTCACTACATTAAGCAGTCTCTTATATTAAGACCCATCTAAGGTATTTCCCTCATTCTCAATGGCAGTCTTGTTTTGCCTGAGGAATGGCTTGTCTTCTCATGGACAATGTGAATTTTATAACTGGTCATATTTCCCCTTTTACTTTAGTTCATCAAACCTAGAACCAAATTTACGACCCAAACTTAGTAACCATTTGGGGTCTTCTGGCCTGTATATCTGTGTGCTCTCTCTCAACTAGATCTTAATTTCCTATTGAATCTGTCTTTT
The DNA here is from genome assembly GCF_000951035.1 of Colobus angolensis palliatus. Lineage (NCBI taxonomy): Eukaryota > Metazoa > Chordata > Mammalia > Primates > Cercopithecidae > Colobus > Colobus angolensis. The sequence goes on along the minus strand of NW_012116821.1, from coordinate 6,701,090 downwards.
CCTCAGTTTAGTTTTTATATGTGGTTTAGTTTTGTATGTGGTTTCCTCTCTGTTATGTCCACATTCACATGTGTGACATTCTCAAGTTCACTCGCAATTGTGATCGAGCCCTGGCCATAAGTGGTGGCTGGGCTGCAGATTACACCACACTCAGAACTGCAAGGCCACATCTCTTGCACAGCTGACCCTGACACTCCACTGGGTCCCAGCATCTGAGCTGACAATCATCTCATTTATTTGAGCTGTCATAAACCCTGGCAAAGTATGGATACAAAAGCTTATCATTCGTTTTGACATAAACAAGAAGATACCACCTTACTAGATTCTTATTACAACCCTATAAGGCAGCTATTGTCATCTTTGTAAAAAGGAAATCAAGACTTCTAGATGTGATTGACCAAATTCTAACAATAAAAGAGAGAATTAGGAACAGGAACCAGCCTTAACTCATAATTAATATAGTAGTGTTCTTTAACATTCATACATTCATGCCATGTGTCTATTCTTTCATTTTATTAGTAAACTTACTAGGTGCCACTAGGTACCACATAGTATACTGGTTGATGTTTATATGAACAAGACATGCTTCCTACCTTCAAGTAAGACAGAGTCTAGGAGGAAAATGGATAATTATAATGCAGTAAGTGAGTAACATGATAGGGAGGGGAAAGCACCATAAATGGTCATCAGAGAGAGATTTAACTCTCTTATGATAAGTAAGGTGTGGAAGGGAGAGAAAGAAAGAGAGGTAGTGGAGCGGGGTAGTTGTCAGGGAATGTTCTAAAGAGATGATGTCTTAACTGACTTTCAAAGGATGGCTATGATGAAGCCTGGTGAAGAGGCAAGAAGGTATCTCATGTGGATGGAGCTGTAGGAGCAAGAGCACAGAACGATGAGAAAGTATGACTCAGTTCCTGTGATTGATGCATAAGTTACTATCTCCATAACTACTTAAAAATGTTTAAAGCATTCCTTGAATTTAACTACTATCAAAAAGAATGGTTTACTCTACTAGCAAAACAATTAATATTCTTACCTTTATATTGATTATAATATCAGGTTTCAAATTTAAGTTTTTAATTAATTCTATTTGCTGTAAGGTAGTCATGGCATCCTGTGAAAGTGATGGTATTTCAGTGATAATATAACCTGTAAAGTAAAACATAATTTTAAAATTTTATAAAATTATCAACATATAAGGGCATGGATTTATTATTACTTTATAAAATATCATCTATCATAAACTCATCTGTAAAAATTTTAAATTAACACTTAAGGTGATTGCCACATGAAGTGTAACTATGAATAATGTTTTTCTCATGATAAAGACATCACTGGGCTAGAAAGAGACATTTTTGAAAACTCCAAGTCAGTTTATTTTAGACAGATGAGGTACCTAGGGAAGGAAATTTCATGCTAGTAATTACTTTAACTCATGTTAGGAAAGTTTATTCATATAGATGGTAAAGGTATATTATAGAGGTTACATGCCATATCATTTTCTTTCTCATATTAATATTTCATAATATAGTAGAGCACATGTATATAATGTTTGTGTAAGTTATGAGAGTAATAAAACACCCATGGACACACTATAATTTTCTGTTTTTTTAAACAGCCAATATAATTTTGGTTTAGCACAGTTATTAGCTTGTACCCCAACCCAGAAATCTCAGTCTTCTCACTGAAATTCACCCTGTTTACCATCATCATATTAATTTCCTTAATATATTTCTTTAATTATGTTACTGTCTTGCTCAAGAAACTTTTCTCTTATTTATAAAGTCTCAACTCCTTCAGTGGGAATTGAAAACTTTCAGCTTATTTTTCTACATCTTTTCCTGGAAGAACAACAGACAATCTATATTTATTCAGCCTTGGGTATTTGGCAGAAATTTTATGAAAAGCGAATGGAATGACCCTGTCACTTCAAGGACAAAAAGTGATAGCATTTGTTGCCAGTTATAACATTCAAGTGAAAATCTGAATTTCGAAAAACTTATATCCAACACCATAAGCTTAATAAAGGGCTTTTCTTGGTGAGATTGGTGGTGACATTAACAAATGCGATTTTTTGATACTGTATAGTAAAATGTGTCAACATTTGGAAGATCTGTATAACTCAGTGAACCAACATTTTCCAAATGACCAATACATGGTACCACAAAAATTTTGCATAGGTTATAGGCTCATTCCAAGTGCAAGATAGACCAATGGATTTTAATGTAACCAAGTTCTGAAAAGTTCACTGATAACAGTTTCAGATTCCACAGTGCAACCAACCTTCAGGAAACTTCCCCTTGTTGGGTTTTGATGTAGAATCAAGAATATCCACAATTACTCCAAAGGCTATTAAAATACTCTTCCCTTTCCAAGTATATATCTGTGTGAAACTACATTTTCTTCGTGTACTTCAGCAAAAGCAATATATCGCAACAGATTGAGCAGAAGCAGGTGTGAGAATCCAACTTTTCTTAAGTCGGACATTGAAGAGATTGTGAAAATGTAAAGCAAAGCTACTCTTCTCCATAATTTTTTGTTTTGAAAAATTATCTTTCATAAAATATGCAATTTATGTTAACAAGTCATGGTTTTATGATTTCTAAACAGATAAATATTTTTAAAGTCTCAGTTTTAATTTCTAATATGGTAAATATAAATACATACAGCCCATGTAAGCACAACCCCTTATGGAGCCTCAACAATTCTTATGAGTGTAAGGGAGTCTTGTGCCTCAAAAGTTTGAGAACCACTATCTTAATGCAATGCCTAGAATAGCATAATAAAAAAAGTTACTAAGCACCTGTTGATAGATGAGTGAATGAATGTGTGTAAAACAAACTTAAAATTCCTCACTTGAGAATACACTCATCACAGTCTTTTATTTTTATTATTTATTTATTTATTTAGAGATGGAGTCTTGTTCTGTCGCCCAGGCTGGAGGGCAGTGGTGGGATCTCAGCTCACTGCAACCACCTCCCAAGTTCAAGTGATTCTCCTGCCTTGGCCTCTGGAGTAGCTGGGACTACAGGCACACGCTACCAAGCCCTAATTTTTGTATTTTCAGTAGAGACAGGGTTACACCATGTTGGCCAGGATGGTCTCCATGTCCCGACTTCGTGATCCACCCGCCTTGGCCTCCCAAAGTGCTGGGATTACAGGCATGAGCCACCATGCCCGGCCGCAATCTTTCATTTTTAAAAAAGAAGACCAGGCCAGGCATGGTGGCTCATGCCTGTAATCCCAGCACTTTGGGAGGCCGAGGAAGGCAGATCACAAGGTCAGGCATTCGAGACCAGCCTGGCCAACATGACGAAACTCCATCTCCACTAAAAAAAAAATACAAAAATTAGCTGAGCGTGGTGGTAAGTGCCTGTAATCCCAGCTACTCGGGAGGCTGAGACAGGAGAATCGCTTGAACCCGGGAGGCAGAGGTTGCAGTGAGCTGAGATCGCACCACTGCACTCTAGCCTGGGTGACAGAGCGAGACTCCATCTCAAAAAAAAAAAAAAAAAGAAAAAAAGAAGAAGAAGAAGACCAAGAACCATCATGCTAATTCAAAACCTAGTTAATGCTTAGGCATACACAATTTCTCCTAAGCTTTTTTGATCACTTTACTTTCTGCTAACAGTGTGTTGGGCTCTACCCAGAGAAGCAATCCTACCTAATTTAACTTAAAAAGGCAGAAAGGAAGACCTTGTCATCTTGGTTTTGGACATATGAACTGTAATTATGATTCCCTCTTGTCTTGCTGTAATCCTTAGTGTCCAACTTGGCTTACTTACGTGTTCCTGCTATTGTCTTAAACGTAGCATGGTATCCCCAAGGCATCTATCCTATTGGAGATTCATTAAATGAGCTCAGTGCATCCCTGAAAAAATGTAGACACTGCCTGTACTGTCTCAAGAATGGGGCCAGACCTTTCTCTGCCTGCCTCTTCTTGTTGTTCTCTGCTTTCTGCTTTTCTGGCTCCACACCACCCTCATTTGGTTTGGCATCTCTGCTCTTGTTGTGAGTCTAGCTTTCACTTGATTAACATGTTTGAACTGGTTTTTAAGACTTTGACCAGCATCTCCTCTGGTACACGATGGCTGGCATTAACTCTGGGTCTGACACATTGTGATGGTGGGTACTACAGTGAAGGGTCTGCATGCCTAGCTCTGGATGGAACTCAATCCTTGCCCAGCTAACTCCTCCAAGTTGGACAGTTCCAGAGACCATCTATCTCCAGATTTCATGCCCTTCCCTTGTAAGCAAAAGCAACAATATCTCCCTGCCATTCCCTATGCTGGCAATACTTCCCAACATCTGTGTATCACAAGTGATCACAGAAAGATGCTTGGCACTGTTTGCTGTGCTTGCCAAAACCCTTCCTGTTCCTACAGTCACTGCCACTGCCTGGAGAGCTTATCAGGCATTCCACGTGCATCTGTTTGCAGGAATGCTGAACTTCTGGTGTACACGTATATTGGAACGATGTTCATACGTGGTCCCTTTAGTGATGGAAGCAGCAGAAGAATAAGTAATTTCCATGGATCTAGCTCTCTCTTGAAAGGCCGTTATTTGGGCTGCCTAAATGTTCTGAGCTATGAATTTTGGGGCTCTACCCTCTGAGAGATGTCTAGTATTATCATTCCAGAGCCTAGGGGTGTATCTATGGGAGGAGGTGTAAGATAGACAGTTATGTCATCTAAGTTTGTCTCACTATTGCAGATGTAAGGTAGAATATGCAGATGTAAAGTGGAATAACTTAGTCCTCTAGTGCCAATTCTGGGAAGATCCCAGGGATACACTGCTTGCTAAACAGACCAGAACTACTGAGCCCACTGTCAACCTTTCCAATTTCAGAGACATGTGAGAATGAAAGCATAGATGAGGAACTTCTCGCTCCCACCCCCACATGTCCTTGAGACTATTACCAAGCCCTTGCCCTTCCATGCTAAAGATGGAGGAGTGGTACACCCCCAGCCAGTCCTTGCTGGGAGACTGTGCATGTTCTATCATAGGCAGAGTAGGTGCTTTGTAGGCCGTTGCCCAGCTTTCTTTAGCCCAACAAGTGAGAAACTGTAAGACTGTCCAGACCACTACCCAGAGGAAACTGACTTTTCCCAGGCCCATACCATCACTTTGCCACCATTTCTTGGCACAGTCAGAAGGAGAAAGCATTTTCTATTTCCATACAAATGAAGATGGCAGACTACTGCTTTCCGATTGAAGTGATGAGAGATTCAGAGACATCAGGTAGCTTCGTGTCCAGCCATCCCTGCTACCCATCTGACCTCAGGCCAGGCTGATAGGAGTGGACACATTAGTGACCAATGACTAGCAAGACCATTCATAATGATACACTCGGGGCAGGGAATGCCCAGACTGGGGCTATTCATTCACTGGGGAAAACGAGATTTTCCAGAATCTAAAAGCAGGGAGCAGTGAGGAGCTTTTAGGATGCCATGTATTGACTCTACTGTTTCTCTTGGGTAAGGATATAGCTCTGAGAGCTGATTTCGGTTAAAGGCCAAAATAATACAATAGATTGTCAATGAAAAGTTAATTATAGATCGTGTAGGCCCTTTTAAAATAGTGATAGAAACACAAATTATAAAAGGGCTCTAGTATAAAACAAAATTAAGATGAATTTGGCAACACTCTGCTGTGTGATGTCCCTGGAAGTGCACATATCTCGTTAGGGATTTTGGAGTCATCAGTTATCCATATTCACCCAGCCCCTCACTCAAGTTTATATCCCTGTTTTGAAAACCCTTCACTTCCAATTTTGCTTCTACCTTCCACCAGGCTACGGGTTGAGAGCAAACATCAGGATGAGAGGGCTTGCTGGGAATTTGGGCAAAGACTTTCAAACTGTATTTAGCAGAGTGCTGGGTTCTAAAAAAACTCCTGTGGGGATGCTACAGGATGGGCTGAGAGGTAGCTGGGCAGAAGGGGCTTTAGGTTCCATCTCCACTGCAGCCTTTAAATGAGCTTGTTTGTGCATGCCTAGAATGTGGCCATGTAAGCAAATGGTGAGGGTGTGGCCCCCAGACTCAAGAAACCATTTAATCACTTTTCCTCTGCCAGATCCTAGGACAAGTACTGGCATACAGGAAATACTGAGGTCTGAGGAATGTAATCAGCCAAATCCAGAATGTGGGAAACTCTACAAGACAAGTGACCCATTTCTTCAACAGAGAAGACACAAGAAGACAGAAAGAAGTAGCAGAAACTTATAGATAAAAAGAGACTTAAGACATACTAGTCACTTACACTATGTGAAATCTGGTTAGATCCTGTTTCAAAAAAAAATTAACTAAAAAACATCTATGAGGTAATTAATGAAATCTGACCACAGACCATTTAGTAGATGATATCGAGGAATAACCATTTTTTAGGTGTGAGAATGGTAATGCGGTAATAGGTTTAAGAGTCTAAAAGATCTTTTAGAGATATAAATGAAACATTTTATAGATGAACTGATATGACATGGATTAGCTTCAAAATAACATAGGTTGAGAGAAGGGAGTAAGTCGAAGTGTAGTTGAAATGAGATTAGACTAGAGTTGATTTTGAACATATGCTGAAGCTGGGTGGTAATGTGGAAGGATCTTTATACTAATCTCTCTACTTTTCTTTGAACTATTTCCTAATAAAAATTGTAAAACATTATGAACACCATGAGAGGCACAACTGAGTTTCTTTGTATTGTTTTTTTTTCTTTCTCCTTTTGCCAATACTTATAATTTATGTCATCTTTTTTGTAGCCATGTAAACCAATCCAAGTTTTTCAAGAGGTAAGTGAGGTTAACAAATAGGTATTTACTTACCTACCTATATACATACTTCTGTTTCAAATAGTATGCTTTCTGATAATTTGGAATTCTGTGATTCCTGTTTGCCTTTTTACTTATCCAGCCTTCCATATTCTGGACATTTTGCCCAAGTTCAATCTCTTTATCACTGCTGAGCAAATAGGTAGTAAGTGGATAGACAGGTAGGTAGTTTACAGACAAACCTTATCTATCTACTTACATTATAATGCATTTATAATCCATATATATTAATCTATATATATGTATTATATATAATACCCATATATCCATACAGAGACCTATCTACATATGTGGATAGATACGGGACATTCTGTGTATCATCTCTGTATATGTATGATCTATATGAAGAGGTACCTTTCTGTCTATGATAGAGACCAATCAATACAGTTTGACAAGGCTGCTTTTGCTGCTTGCATCATTGATTTGCTTTGGCAGTTATGGTTTTTACTTTCCTGTATTTTTATTCCTGCATTAATAGTTACAATGTCCTCTTCTAACTTACTAAGAATATAAAGCAACTTTCTTAATTTTTCTTTTTTCATCCAATAAATCCATTTCAGGTGGATAATTTTATCCCAAACTTGTCATTCTTCTTCTTCTCCTCTTTAGAAGAGGTATTAGAGTTTGCTCTTTTCTTTTTAATCATTTTGAGCTTCAGTGGTCTTTGTCTTGAAAAATTAGATCCAAAGCCCTTGCTCAGCATTCATTTGAGTACTGGGACAGGTTTCAGGTCCAGAGTCAGAGGGTAGACTGGATGAACAGGATGAAGCCTGAAAATATCTGGAGCTCAACAGTAAGATGGTGGCATTCCACTTCCCATTCCTGCCTTTTAAGTGCGGATTAATGCAGACAACCCTAGCCATTGTCAGGACTTAATGACATTACCCAAGGTATATGAGGAAGCAGTCAGCAGAGTTAGCAGTACTGCACGATGGACCACAGCAGATTTCTGATGCTTTTATTGGATAACACAATGTTAAAGAAGATTGGGTCATATAAACTTATTTTTTAAACAAATGTACAATCTGAGAAATAAAAACAAACAAGCGAATAAAACCATCGAGCTGCTCAACTGAGTAGAGATAATGAGATTCCTGTGCTAAGGCAAAAGAAAGGGCAACTCCAGAAACTATTTTTGCCTCAGGTAAAGCATGAGTTTTAAGGCTGTTTTGTGGGCTGTAAATATATTAAAATAAACATACCAAAGTGACAGACTTCTGGGGAGTTGAGCTTCTCCAACATTAGCTTTATGACAAGTTCATCTGGAATGCTTTGACCACTGATCAACATTGATTGCAACTAAGGACAAGCATAGATATTGTACATTACTGTATAATATATCTATGATACAGAGCTTTTTTTTGTAATCATAGTTACTTTGAAATTTAGATCTGTTTACCATAAGTCCTGATTCAGTTTCAGCAGCAATCTGTTCTTCCAAAACTGGCAAAGCTAAAACATGAATTCAAAATATTAATACAGACTGATACTAGGATCACCAAAATAAGAAACACATTCTAGTGTCTTCTAACTGGTAACAAAGATTAACATTTGTGCATCACTTTATGATTTACAATGCAAATGTATGCATATTATGTCATTTAAGCCTAACCAAAGCAGAAGCAGCAGAATGTCTTCCACAGAGAACTTGTCTCTGCCACTCACTAAGCTTAAGAATCTTGGAGAACTGAACATGGTGACTCATGTCTGCAATCCCAGTAATTTGGGAGTCCAAGGCAGGAGGATTGCTTCAGCCCAGGAGTTTGAGATCAGCCTGGGCAACATAGGGAGACTACATTTCTACAAAAAGTTAAAAAATTAGCAGGGCTTGATGGTGCATGCCTATAGTCTCTGCTACTCAGGAAGTTGAGGTAGGGCAATCACTCGAGCCCACGAGGTCAAGGCTACAGAGAGCTGTGATCATGTCACTGCACTCCAGCCTGGGTGACAGAGTTAGAGTGTGTCTCAAAATAAAAATAAAAAATAAAAAAATAAAGAATCCTGGGGGAGCTAACTCCGTAAACACCGCTGCACCTTGGATGCATACATACTGTGTAGTGTACAATAGAATGTAAGGATGAAATCAGGTGGTGTATATGACAGTGATTTCTACATCATTAAGTATAGTTACAAAAGTATGCACTGGTATTAATTAATCCAGATTTTCATAACCCTACAATTACATCCAAAGCCGGCTAGTTTTGCACATGGTGTAAAAGGAAATGAATCAAGAAATGTTAAAATGGGTAAACACAGATTAGAAAGAGGGGTCTTGAGGCTGAAATTCCGATTATTTGTTTCCTTTAAAAGAGGAAATGTATCATTCCTTGATAGAGGACATCCTGGGATAGGAATGACAGGGGCATGATCCAGAGGAGGATCCAGGTGAGTTGTTACATCATTAGTTGTTAATAATCTATGGGACGTTTGGTATTCTTTAAGACTTCCTAGAAGTAAACTTTTTGAACAAAGAAAGAAGAAACTTTTAGAGTTGTGTGTGTGTGTGTTATGTATTACAAATTGTTTTCAAAAAAACTTGTACCAGATTGCAATTTTACCAACAGCATGTGGAATGCCCATTTCATAACATCCTTACCTACCGTGATTGTAGTAATTGTAAAGATTCACTGCCAATTTGATAGGCAAATATGGATCAGTGTTATTTTAATGAACATTTCTTAGAATGATATTAAACTCTTTTTTCTTATATTGTTTATTTTTATTTCTGCTTTTATGAATTGCCTATTCATTCTTTTTCTTATTTTTCTATTAGGGCATAAATAGTTTTATTAATTAAGAGAATATTTATATATAAACATACCAACTTATTGTCTTACATATTGCAAAGAATGCAACAAAATTTATAAATAAAAAATAAAAGCTGTCATTGAAGACAATTAAGTCATAAAAAATGTTCCTAAGAAAAGCTGTGAGAGTTCCATCTCATTTGAGCTTTCATAAAGAGACACCCAAACACACATATTCCAAATAGTTCTAAATTACGAAATTAGAGAATTAGAGGTAGTAGAATAGAGTTGATGACATTTCATAAATTCTATGAACAAAACTAGAACTAACAGAAGGGCAAAACATTATTGGATTGATGATGCTGTTATAGAAATAATATTGGGCTGGGTGTTGTGGCTCACACCCATAATCCAGCACTTCGGGAGGCCAACGTGGGAAGACTGTTTGAGCCCAAGAGTTTGAAAGCAGCCTAGGCAACAAAACAAGACCGTGTCTCTACCAAAAAAAAAAAAATTATTTAATTAATTACTTTAATTAAATATAAATAAAAACCCAAGCAGATAATATTAACTGGGTTGACAGGCGGACAAATGTGTGATAAAGCAAATATAGCAAAATGTTAATCACAGACTCTAGATGCCAGGTATATGGGCATTCACTGTATAATTATCTCCATTTTATGCATATTTGAAAGTTTTCATAATATTAGAGAAAAAAGATAAAATTTACCTTCAACACGAATACATTTCCATGCCTGTGTTATATAATGGGCTAATGTTGTTTTCCCAACACCCTTAAAAAGAAAAATGTTATTTAAAGCCCAACAGAACAGTCACTTGCCAGTGAAACAGATACACCAATTTTTAAAGATTCTATTGCTAGTTACTATTACATTAATGTTATAAAGTAATTTTTCCCATAAAAAATGAAGAGTAGACCCTAGATAGGTATAGTTTAGTTTTTCTTTACTAATTCTTGCATATGCCACATCTCCTAAAGTAATATAAATAGACCCTTTAAAATTAAGTAGATAGCCCTAAAATCAGGAAGCTATACCATTATGGTATTGCACTCTTTTAACTGTCAAATTTTATAATTTTGATTACAAATCATTGTGATTATATTGCAGAGTCATGATTTTATTTCCTTTCTAAAGTTTACAATCATGAATGTTTTGACAGGCTTCCATTTAGTAATTTTGATGAGCAAAAAGATCCTTTTTAACTGACATCTTCGGAAAGTATCATACTTTAAAGATAAAAGGTCGTTTTGATGAAGTAACATTTGCATCTGGTTGCTTTCACCGTTGACTTTTTAAAACCCATTATGTTTTTAGAAACATAGTGAAAGTTGTTGAAACCATTTATTGGTACCTGTCCCAGGGTCCACATAAAATAAGTCAAGGATGGGATCTAGCTCTTAATCTCTGCTATGCTGGAGAGGCTCTTTAATTAACCAGCTCAGTGGCTGTCAGTAGCTATTATCTAGAGTTCCTTACTAGAAATGTCTAGAAAAGCAAACTTTATTACAACAGCCATTTTGGTTTTTTCCTGCTTTTTGGAAAGACAACACATAGGTCCTCTAACATGCTGTAGGTAAAGCCTGAGGCACAGTGCCTCTCAGGATCTCAGACATTAACAGGAGAACCTCCTGGCTCATCTTGATGGTGTCCTGTCTTCACACATCCAGAGAGCCTCACAACAAATTGCAAAGGAAGTTTCATATGCAAATAAAGTCTGAAGTAACCTCAGATCGCACACTACTAACAGTTGTCATGTGCGATGTTTTGGTGAGTTAATTTCTTCATAATATAAAAGCAAATTTAAATATAGTCTGGGTTCCTTCTCAATTGTAACATATAAGAAGAGAGAGAGTTATGAATTTATAACCAATATTATGTCAGATTTTAGGTCATATAATGAAAACTTATTAGAAGCTCAAAAAATGAGCACAATATGTGGTTTTTATTTTTATACGGTAACTTAGAAAATTGTGATTTTAAAACTAAAAAAAAATTATACAAAATAATAAGAGACAACTTACTGGTTTCCCAAATACAACAAAGCAAACAGGTTTGGACAACAAAAAATTCCTTTCAGTTTCATCTTCATCAAATATATCTGCAAAAGGATGCTCTTCTGTCTTCTCTTGAGAAGTCATGATACAAAATACTACAATAAAACAGGGTGAGATTGTTAACTTGCCTAATTTGGTTGGAGGAGGAACAATTGAAATAACCTGTGAATTTTCTTAGCCCAGAAGTCATTTTGTGCCATTAAACACATGAATTTTGTCAGTAATTGCAAATATGCAAATAAGTTTAACTCATTTATAAAAATAATAGTAAGGCCGGGCGCGGTGGCTCAAGCCTGTAATCCCAGCACTTTGGGAGGCCGAGACGGGCGGATCACGAGGTCAGGAAATCGAGACCATCCTGGCTAACACGGTGAAACCCCGTCTCTACTAAAAATACAAAAAACTAGCCGGGCGAGGTGGCGGGTGCCTGTAGTCCCAGCTACTTTGGAGGCTGAGGCAGGAGAATGGCGTAAACCCGGGAGGCGGAGCTTGCAGTGAGCTGACATCCGGCCACTGCACTCCAGCCTGGGTGACAGAGTGAGACTCCGTCTCAAAAAAAACAAAACAAAACAAAAAAAACAAAAAAAAAAAAAAGTAAGCTCTTAGTTTGAGACAAAAACAAAATCCAACTATATGTTGTATAAAAGAGAGCTCAAAGTGTTTCTGAAAGACTAACAAGGAAAAAATACATATATATGTATAAATACACAGATTTGTGTGTATTATATTAAAAACCAAATTAAAGTGAAATATGTTGTACATGCACATGCAACATAGGTGCATGTATAATTTTTACCAGAAATGGAAAAGGTAATCATGGCTAAATGTATTAGATTCATATTTTCATATTTTAGGAAGCTTTGGTTAATTTCATGAAGAAAACTTTTCCAACAGTAATGTAGGTTTTACATTTTTTCTTTTATAATATTTTATAATCTGCAAGAACATATATTTATTTTAAAGTTGTTTTGCTATTTTGATTTGCTCTTAAGCGGATTTCTAGCACAGAAGCTGGAGTCCTCAATATTTTAACATGAACAGTTTTCAACTTAGTGCAACTCTTTTGGAGTGAATCAGAAACAAATAAGGTCATAACTTTTTATTTGTTTTTGCATGAAGACTGTCTCTTGTTTTCAAGCACTTGTAGACTACATATTCATACTCATGAAATATTTATATATACCCATTGAATATTTCTATTATATAAACAGTAAAATAGCATGGGACATATCTCTTGATCACAATAAAACAATGTTAACAATAGTGATAAAAGAATTTTAAAAATCCCTAATTGTCGAATATTTAAAAGAAAAAAGAAAACTATATTTTTCTAAATATTACTTGATCAAATAAAATTTTAAAATGGAAATGATAAAATATTAGCAAAATAATAGTATTATTAAATATTGATACTACGAAGAAACTGCATCAACTAATGGGCAAAACAACTGGCTAGCATCATAGTGACAGGATCAAATTCACACATAGCAATATTAACCTTAAAAGTAAATGGGCTAAATGCCCTGATTAAAAGACACAGACTGGCAAATTGGATAAAGAGTCAAGACCCATCAATGTGCTGTATTCAGGAGACCCATCTCATGTGCAAAGACACACATAGGTGCAAAATAAAGAGATGGAGGAATATTTACCAAGCAAATGGAAAGCAAAAAAAAGGCAGGAGTTGCAATCCTAATCTCTGATATAACAGACTTTAAACCAATAAAGATCAAAAGAGACAAAGAAGGGCATTACATAATAGTAAAGTGATCAATGCAGCAAGAAGAGCTAACTATCCTAAATATATATGCACCCAATACAGGAGCACCTAGATTTAGAAAGCAAGTTCTTAGAGACCTACAAAGAGACTTAGACTCCCACACAATAATAGTGGGAGACTTTAACACCTCATTGTCAATATTAGACAGATCAATGAGATAGAAAATTAATAAGGATATTCAGGACTTGAACTCAGCTCTGGACCAAGCGGACCTAATAGATATCTACAGAACTCTCCACCCCAAATCAATAGAATATACATTCTTCTCAGCACCTCATTGCACTTATTCTAAAATTGACCACATAATTGGAAGAAAAACACTCCTCAGCAAACACAAAAGAAGAGAAATTATAGCAGTCTCTCAGATCACAGAGCAATCAAATTAGAACTCAGGATTAAGAAACTCACTCAAAACCACACAACTACATGGAAACTAACCTGCTCCTGAATGACTACTGGGTAAATAACGAAATTAAGCTAGAGACAAAGATGTTCTTTGAAACCAATGAGAATGAAGACACAACGTACCAGAATCTCTGGGACACATTTAAAGCAGTGTGTAGAGGGAAATTTATAGCACTAAATGCCCACAAAAGAAAGCAGGAAAGATCTAAAATCGCCCTAACATCACAATTAAAAGAACTAGAGAAGCAACAGCAAACAAATTTAAAAATCTATGGAAGACAAGAAATAGCTAAGATCAGAGCAGAACTGAAAGAGATAGAGACATGACAAACCCTTCAAAAAATCAATGAATCCAGGAGCTGGTTTTTTGAAAAGATCAACAAAACAGATAGACTGCTAGCCAGACTAATAAAGAATAAAAGAGAGAAGAATCAAATAGATGCAATAAAAAATGATATCACCACTGATCCCACAGAAATACAAACTACCATCAGAGAATACTATAAACACCTCTACACAAATAAACTAGAAAATTTAGAAGAAATGGATAACTACCTGGACACACACACCCTCCCAAGTCTAAACCAAGAAGAAGTTGAATCCCTGAATAAACCAATAACAAGCTCTGAAATTGAGGCAGTAATTAACAGCCTACCAACCAAAAAAAGTCTAGGACTAGATGGATTCACAGCCGAATTCTACCAGAGGTACAAAGAGGAGCTGGTACCATTCCTTCTGAGACCATTCCAATCAATAGAAAAAGAGGGACTCCTCCCTAATTCATTTTATGAGGCCAACATCATCCTGATACCAAAACCTGGCAGAGACACAACAACAACAACAAAATTTCAGGCCAATATCCCTGATGAACATCGATGCAAAAATCCTCAATAAAATGCTGGCAAACTGAATGCAGCAGCACATCAAAAAGCTTATCCACCACAATCAAGTCAGCTTCATCCCTGGGATGCAAGGCTGGTACAACATACACAAATCAATAAATGTAATCCATCACATAAACAGAACCAATGACAAAAAATAGATACAGAAAAGGCCTTCAACAAAATTCAACACCCCATTCATGCTAAAAACTCTCAATAAACTAGGTATTAATGGAATGTATCTCAAAATAATAAGAGCTATTTATGACAAGCCCACAGACAATATCATATTGAATGGGCAAAAACTAGAAGCATTCCCCTTGAAAACTAGCACAAGACAAGGATG
>NW_012116821.1:6648957-6685835 GCF_000951035.1 Colobus angolensis palliatus | reverse complement strand
AAGCAACTTCAGCAAAGTCTCAGGATACAAAATCAATGTGCAAAAATCACAAGCATTCCTGTACACCAATAACAGACAAACAGAGAGCCAAATTATGAGTGAATTCTCATTCACAATTGCTACGAAGAGAATAAGATAACTAGGAATAAAACTTACAAGGGATGTGAAGGACCTCTTCAAGGAGAACTACAAACCACTTCTCAAGGACATAAGAGAGGACACAAACAAATAGAAAAACATTCCATGCTCATGGATAGGAAGAATCAAATTGTGAAAATGGCCATACTGCCCAAAGTAATTTATAGTGGTATCCCCATCAAGTACCATTGACTTTCTTCACAGAATTGGAAAAAACTACTTTAAACTTCATATGGAACCAAAAAAGGGCTTGTATAGCCAAGACAATCCTAAGCAAGAAGAACAAAGCTGGAGGCATCACGCTACCTGACTTCAAACAAGCAATGGGGAAAAGATTCCCTATTTAATAAATAGTGTTGGGAAAACTGGCTAGTCAAATGCAGAAAACTGAAATTGAACCCCTTCCTTACACTTTATACAAAAATTAACTCAAGATGGATCAAAGACTTAAACGTAAGATCCGGGATCATAAAAGTCCTAGAAGAAAACCTGGGCAATACCATTAAGCACATTGGCATGGGCAAAGACTTCATGTCTAAAACACCAAAAGCAATGGCAACAAAAGCCAAAATTGACAAATGGGATCTAATTAAACTAAAGAGCTTCTGCACAGCAAAAGAAACTATCATCAGAGTGAACAGGCAACCTACAGAATGGGAGAAAATTGTTGCAATCCATCAATCTGACAAAGGGCTAATATCCAGAATCTACAAAGAACTTAAACAAATTTACAAGAAAAAAAAAAAACCCATTAAAAAGTGGGCAAAGGAATGAACAGACACTTCTCAAAAGAAGACATTTATGCAGCCAACAGACATATGGAAAAAATGCTCATCATCACTGGTCATCAGAGAAATGCAAATCCCACAATGAGATACCATCTCATGCCAGTTAGAATGGCAATCATTAAAAAGTCAGGAAACAACAGATGCTGGAGAGGATGTCGAGAAATAGAGACACTTTTACACTGTTGGTAGGAGTGTAAATTAGTTCAACCATTGTGGAAGACAGTGTGGCAATTCCTCAAGGATCTAGAACCAGAAATATCATTTGACCCAGCAATCCCATTACTGGGTATATACCCAAAGGATCATAAATCATTCTACTCTAAAGACACATGCACACATATGTTTACTGAGGCACTATTTACAACAGAAAAGACTTGGAACCAACCTAAATGTCCATCAATAATAGATTGGATAAAGAAAATGTGGCACATATACACCATGGAATACTATGCAGCCACAAAAAAGGACGAGTTCATGTCCTTTGCAGGGACATGGATGAAGCCGGAAACCATCATTCTCAGCAAACTATCACAAGAACAGAAAACCAAACACCGCATGTTCTCACTCATAAGTGGGGGGTTGAAAAATGAGAACAGATGGATGTACGGAGGGGGATATCACACATCAGGGCCTGTCAGTGGGTGGGGGACTATAGGAGGGATAACATTAGGAGAAATACCTAATGTAGGTGATGGGTTGATGGGTGCAGCAAACCACCATGGCACATGTACACCTATGTAACAAAACTGCACGTTCTGCACATGTATTCCAGAACTTAGAGTATAATAATAAGAAAAAGAAAAGACTGAGTGGAAGCTCATGACATTGCATACTGGGTCCTCTACACCTGAGCAAGATAACCAAGAGTAAATCATTCTGAATGAAGAGTGATATGAACAACAATTTAAAAGATGTATAATCCTGCTTATTGCTCCAATCTTGCTTTTATAGAAGCTAGACAGAGCACAACAGATGAGGGTAGACTTCTGCAAATTTAACAAGCTGGTAGTCTCAGTTGCAACTGCTGTAAGGATGAGATCTTTACTAGATAGACACAGTATCTTGTATTTTTTATGCAGCTGATGATCTGGCAATGTGTGCCTTCTTTTCAATCCCCATGAAGAAAGGATCGGAAGCAATTTGTATTCACTTAGAGCAGTGACAGCGAACATCCAGTCTTACCCAAGGACTCTCCTGCTGTTTGAGACAATATAGTATAAAGGGGTCTTGATCCACAATGTTGACAATATCAGACCAGTGAGCAGGAAGTGACAAGTGTCCCGGATCCCCTTATAAAGACACATAAGCAGTATAAAGTGAGAGATGAACCTACAAAGTTTGAAGGTCTTATTACTTCAGTAAAGTTTTAAAAGGCCAGTGATCTGGGACATTCTGTCCAAGGTAAAGGATGAGTTACTGTACCTTGTACCTTCTACCTCTAAAATAGAGGCACAGTATTTTGTAGGCCTCTTTAGTTTTCAAAGAGAGCATGAAGCACACTTAAGAATATTGTTTTGACCCATTTAGTGGGTGACATGGAAAGCTGTTGTTTTTGAGTGGGGCACACAGCAAGAAAAGCTCTGTAGTTTTAGGTTGCAGCACCAGAGGCTTTGCTTCCTGGGCCATATATCTGGCTAGATCCTGCAATACTAAAGGTCCCATAGTGCTGTGGTATGTAGGGATACCTTTCGGAGTCTTAGGAAAGACACAAAGGAGCCTCTCTCTGTAGATCCTTGCTGTCTGCAGCAGAGAACGATTCCCCATTCAAAAAACAGCTCTTGGTATGCTCACGGGCTCTAGTAGAGAATGAATGCCTGGTCATAGGATATCAAATGACTATGCAACTGGAAGTATCCACTATGAGCTGGTTATGTCAGACAAGTCAAGTCCTAAAGTCAGGCAGGCACAGTAGCAACCCATTACATGATAAAAATGAACATTGGCATCAGGCTCAAACAGGTCTTCAGGGCATAAATAAATTTCATAAGTAAGCAACCCAGATGCCCATGTCACCTGTCTCGTGCACCAGTGTCTCTTTGAGCTCACACCTCGTGTGGAATTCCCTAAGAACAGCTGACAGAAAATGAAAACAAAATTCATGGACGAATCACAGTATATTGGTACAAGCTGTAAATGTAATGCTGCCAGACATTAGTTCCTCTCACAAGTAGCTCTGAAAAATGGTGATTAGGGGAAATCTTCCTGGCAGGCAGAGCTTTAAGCAGTATTCCTAGGCCCTCAGTTTGGAGGACAATGCCAAATGGTTTCATCAAGGGCCTAGAAGGTGCAAGATCAGAAGGTAAGAGAAAAAGAGTTCTGCGGAAGAAGCATGTGATTGGGCCTATGAGGGTGGTGTAGCCAACAAACCCTAATCTGACCTCCAATGAGTCACACCTTTGCACAATCCTCTTCCTTTGAGTGGGAGTGGGGTCTGTAATTTGCTTCTAAATATAGCAAAGGTAATAGAATGTCTGTCTCCTGAATATGTTACATTGTATAAGATTCCATCTTAGGGGACTGGAGGGAGACTTTCTGTTGGCTAGGAAGAAGTAAGCTGCCATGCTGTGAGAGGACCACATGATGAGGAAGAGTGGGTGGCCTGTGAGTTCAGCCCCTGCCAACAGCTGTTAAGAAAACAGGGACTTCAGTCCTACGACCACAAAACGATGATGCTTGCTAACAATGTGAATCAGCTTGGGAGTGGATTCTTCCCTATTCAAGTCTCCAGATGGAATCTCATCTCAGCCAACACCGATTGCAGCCTTGTGAAACCCTGAGCAGAGTACCCAGCTGAGTGATGCCAGGGCCCCTGGCCGTGGAAACTGTGCGATCACAAATGTATATTTTAAGCTGCTAAATTTGTGGTAATTCGCTATGCAGCAGAGAAAACTAATATTAGTGGATGTAAAATACATAGATATTTGTATCTCAGAAAGCATCCACCTCAGAAGAGGCACTGAAAAAACCAGGCAGATAGGATAATTTATCCAGTAGACACGAGCCAATTTTTGCTTCTGGTCACCTCAATGCTTGCATAATGGCTTCGTAAATGAAGCAGGCATGGTGGCGGGGATGAAGGTGATGAAGGCTAGGCATGGGCTCATAACAAGGCCCCCTTTCACCAGGCTGGTTTAGCTACACTACTGCTGCTGAATGTTGTACCCGTTCATGGCAGAGACCTGTTCATATTAAGCCCTCAATATGGTACAACCCCTTTAGGAGACAAAACATTCATTCAGTGACAAATTGATTACACAAGACCCCTTCACCTTTGAAGGGGCAAGTGACAAGTGCTCCTAATATGAGCTTGTTTTTCTTACCTGCAGTGCCTTGGCCAGCACCACTACCTAAAGGTTTAGAGTATGTCTCATTTATCTTCATGAAATCTCATATAATATTGCCTTGGATCGGAGGACCCTTTTTACGTATCATTTCACCTAGAAGCCGCTGGTTTGACAGAATGTTGGAATGGCCTCTTAAAGGCACAACTAAGGTGCTAGCCTGGGATTTGAGACAATGTACTTCAAGATGAGGAATATGCTTTGAATCAAGGGCTGGAAGTAGGAGTGACCCCTCTCACTAATACTCAGTGACTGACTTGGGAAATTTGCACTTCACTTCTGAACAAGAGGTCCTGGGTCTGGTGGAGGGGAAAGACGGTTCTATCAGGGTACCCAGTAAAGGTTTCGTTAAATCTTAAAACTACTGCTGCCACCTGGTCATTTTTGACTCCACAAGCCCATAAGTTATTGCACTGGCAGATGGAGATAGGGTTGCTGCTATGTAATTGGATGAGATTGGGGGTGCTAAGGGTGGTATGGCCACAAACTGCTAGATAAGTGGGATAGGGGATGCATTTCTTGAACTCAGGGGATTCTCTGAGACAGCTCTCGACGCTTTCACGTCCAGTGAATGGGTAATTGCAGCAACCAAAACCTGACAATGACACAGTAACCAAGGGCTTATACTCCTCAGGAATGAAAGCTCGTTATCCTACTGGGCAAACAACAGACCAGCAGAAGTGTTGGCCAAGAGTAAGGAAAATCTAGAATGATGGTAGAGGAAGGAGATGATCAATTACAGACCTTGGACTAATTGCAGTAGAGGATTCTGCAGCTTGTCCCATAATCTTTTTTGTGTAAGTCCTTTTCTTTTAAAAACTGAGACTAGCCACTACCTTAAAGAATTAGGGTGGGATGGGGTGAACTTGATGTGGAGGAAAAGTGGACATGAGTGCTGCAAAGGGTGGAATGCAGCAGCTGCTATTAGTGCCTTCCCCATATCCACTTGACATACATCTTTTCTATGCACGACCACCCCAACTTCCAAAATGTCAGCATGTGCGACTTTTTGCCCATGGGCTCTCTCCAGCTGCCAGAACCTACTCTCCCTGAACATAGGGTAGACTGGAAGTTCTAGGGAATCAATGTTCTGCCGTATCGGGCTTCATCCAATAACTGATGGGAGTTGGCGAATAAATACTCCAGCTTCCTTGCCCCTTAAGAGGGGATAACTGAGACATGCCTCCCAGTATTCCCTAGTGAATTCAGCCCACAAAGAAACTTCTTTGGTAATATTCCCTTTATTAGTTTTCTTCCACTCCCTGCTGCTGTTTCCTGGGATTACGTCTCATATAAACAACCTGCCCTCAAAGTTTTGTCTTCGGATCTAATTCTGGGTGAAAGAAATTAAGACAAAGTTAAAATGGAAGTGCTAAATCATAATAATCGAAAACTAGAATCCTTAAGGTATTTTAAGAGCTGCTATCCTACATAAAAACGCTGTGCAAATATTTAACTAATATTCAGAAGAGTTGGTTTCATTATGAAACGGAACGCAGCTAATTATTTTTCCCAGCTAAAAGATCTAAGTTCAAAATGCCAGAATGGACACGGCCATCTTTCTAGTTCTTAATAAAAGGAGTACCAAACTACAGGGGGGAAAAAGCGCAAAATAACATATAATTAAGTATTTCTTTAACTTTTTCTCAAGTTTTAATTTACAATATGATCTTTCGTACTACATGAATGTTATCTGTGTATGCTATAATTCTGTAATTTTTAAAAAAGTTTCCTTACACTTAGCAGTTGAGAAGCCCTCTAGCGGAGGATTCTGAGGTTTAGAGGTTTCCTGGGAAACCTAGCATTGTCGCCTAAGTTAGGAGAGCTGCCTCTCCCCTACATCTTATACTCTTGCAGTAGGTGTTCAGTTAATATTTGTGGAATAAATACTTCAGTCGTTGAAAGGAGACGTGGTTTTAAAAAGTGGATTTACACAGAGACCGTTTTGCAAGAAAAGGAGCTGGGCTGGGGGTCCCCGCAGGAGGCGGGGTTCCGTGCACCAGATAACCAAGATGCCTCCGGGGCGGACCACGACCCAGCCGGCCGCGGGAAGGCTCCTTACCTGGCCGCAGCGGACCCTCCTCAGGGCAGCAACCGCCTCCAGGGGTTCCGCCTGGCTGTTGGGAGGTTGCCGGGGAGACCTCGGGCCGCCGCGCACTGGCTGCTTGGAGGGCGGGGCCTCGGGAGGCGGGGCTGTAGTTCACTGTCATTTCTTTTCCAGTTCGAAATAGTCACTTTTGTACCTAATTTGGCATTCATAATTCTAATACACTCATTTTCACAACTATGGAAGGGGGGTACACGCATGCCCATTTATGCAGCACACACGAAATGAAGAAACCTCCTTTCGAGCGCGGCTCCGCCACAGTGCGCTAGAGTCTCTGTCGAAAACTTCAAGTGGCTAGTCTCAGGCACAAACGTGTGGCAAAGCCACACTTTCCAGCTTTAGGTAATTTTAAAACAATTCCTTGGGCCACACAGCGTAGGTACAACATGGATTAGAGGTGAGGGGAAAACTGATACTCAGTGAAGGACTGTCAGAGGGCCGGCTTTCAGCAGCAGGCAGGGAAAACACAACGATCTATCCTGCAACTCGGAGAATCCTTTTCAAAAGAAGTTACCCAATCCCAAACCTTCCTCTTTTTTCCAAAGAGAGGGAGGAGATAAACAGACTCAACTAATCCGTCGACTTTTTCTCCGCCCACGTTTTCCTCCTGTCCTTACCAAAGATGGCGCCCTTCGCTTCCTCTCTTGGCAGCACGCAGGTCCCGGGAGCCTCTATCCGACCTCTCTATGATACGTCCTCCAGCCCCGCTCCTGCCGTGAGGGGCGGAGCTTGCTTGGAAGCGGGGCGCAGGAATCCGGAAACACCTGATCATCTATAGGTTTGGTGCCCAGGCGGTGTTGTTCCTGGCTGGACTTGATGTCCAGGGTCTGAGGAGTTTTCTCGCCGAGTCTCCTGGGGCGGTCCGGCGGCTCGTGCCCTGTGTGGGACCCGCATTTGCAGCTGCTATGCCCTCGGCCGCCGCCCCCATTATCAGCTCGGTCCAGAAGCTGGTTCTGTATGAGACTAGAGCTGTGAGTACCCCTCGCGGCAGGGGTGCGGGCGCGAGGGGGGGGAGGTGCGGGAGGATGGATGTCTGCCGGTGGGTGTGGGGCCGTAAGGTAGAGGCTGTACCCTGCCTCCTCCTTCCTCTCCAGTTCCCAAATCCCTGTCAAACACAGCCTTGAGGTAAGCTAGCTCCCTTGGACTGTGCCTGGGCGCTTTTCCCCTATTTTGGTACCCTGGACATTGCAGCATTTGCAGGTACACTTACAAGCCATGGCTGGAACATGCTGGAAACAGGTGCTTGTGGTACCTCAGGAACTGTTCATGAGGTTCTCTGTACGAGTGACTGGATTCTTTTCAGCTTTCAGAAAGTGTTAAAGTTCTAGAGTTCACAGGCAGGGGTGTGAAAAAATTTGAACTATGGCTCGTAACTTATTTTTTCCTATTCCATGGTATACCATCACTGCGATTGATGTGAATTACACTTTTATTGCTGAATTTTTTGGTTCTCTTTTTCTTATTTGAAAGGAAAGAAAAACTTACTTTGTTTAAAGACATCTAATTTGGTTGGATAACATCTTGCTTTTCACTTGACTTTTTTCAACATAACATTTACTTTTAAAATTTTATTACTTTGAATGGCCATGTAAATAGCGAATAAGCCGATCAGTTTGTATGTATTTCAATTACTAGTTCCTCAATTAAGAGGGAATGGTGTTTATAAAACTTCATAATTGGTCCTTTCTGTGGGTGGAAAGCAAAGTTGGTACAGTATAGCTCTCTGAATTGGGGTGCCACAGTGATATTAGGGACTGTGTTTAATATTACCCATTTCGTGCTAACAAGATTGCATATGCCAGATATTTGCATAATGCTCTTCACTATGTTATAGAGTGCTTTATAAACTGTTTCTCTGAAACTTGGGTTGTCTCCATTAGAGGAGTACGAGAAGGCATTTGACAGTTTCTCAGTTATAACATAGTCCTAATAGCACAATAACCTCTCCCTCAGGTTAACATGAGTAGAGAATTGTTGACCTTAAATTAATTTTGCTGACAACTTTGATTAGATCTAGATCAGAAGATGAAATTATCAAATATACTGTATTTGCAAGTATTTTCAGTTCTTTAATGAGAGTCATAAAGAAGTATCATTTGACATTGAAATGAAACCTTTTTTTTGTAAAATGTGCTGCTAGATGTCCCTAGTTAGAAACATAAATAACTTTTTTTTTCCGTTTGAGATAAGAGTCTTGCTCTGTCACCCAGGCTGGAGTGCAGTGATGCTATCTCGGCTCACTCACTGCAACCTCTGCTTCCCAGGTTCAAGCAATTCTTCCACCCCAGCCTCCCAAGAAGCTAGGGTTACAGGTATGTGCCACCATGATCAGCTAATTTTTGTGTTTTTAGTAGAAGACAGGGATTCTCCATGTTCGCCAGGCTGATCTAAAACGCCTGGCTTCAGCCTCCCAAAGTGTTGGGATTACAGGCGTGAGCTGCCGCATCTGGCCATAAATAAAATACAAATTTCAGCCCATTAAAAAGCTAATCACTCATGAGGACTGCGTGAGATATTAGTGTTCAGAAAGCACAATTCATATTATAGGGCTCTTCTGCTCAGAAATCTTCAGTAGGCCCAATTCTGAGGAGAGTAAACTCTGAATGCTTTAGGTTGGCATTCAAAGCCATGTATTCTTTATCCTCAACTTGTCTATCTAGTTTTACATCTCATTTAATATCAATTCGTGAAACATTTATTGAGGATCAACCGTGTGCCTTCACATGCCTTATTCTGCAGTAAAACTGTATTGCTTTCAGTTCCTTGTATGTATTCTGTGTTTTTCTGCTGTTCTCTATTCTCATAATGCCACACCCCCTCTTTTCCTGTCAAAGCCTTGCTGAGCCTCACAGCACATATCTGGTCATGCCTTGCAAACAGTAGACTCTCAATAGATGTGGATTAAGGAGCTCTAACACAAACAGACAGAGGTGTGTTTTAGAACTCAGCTGTGATCCCTCTCAACCGCCTAAGTAATGGAAATTAACTCTGGCCAGCTTAGAGACAAAAGGTAAATTTATCAAAATTCAGGGGAGCCGTTGCATGGTATCATTGGCAGATCCTAACTCTTCAGCTTCTGGAAAAGCAGGAAAGAGATAACAGGTTTGAGAACCCTCTCAGAGCACTACCAAAAATAGTGTAGGTGCTGGGAGAAAGTATCTGATTGACTCAACTATGATTGGGTATCATCCCCTGAGAGCACAGATCATTCATGGCCAGGAAGGGTCTGGCAGGAATGATTTAGCTGTGGAATCATCCTCTTTGTTTCAGCAAATGGTTGGGGCTGGGCAACCACCCTTGAAAATGTCTGCTGCATTGAATCACTGAGTCTTGGTTTTGTTGTTAGTTAAATAACTTTTTTTAAAATTTAAATATATAAGCAGAAAGATTTTGTTTTCTTTTGTTTTTAGTAATAAGCTCAAAATATAAATGAATAAGAAAAAGGCATAAAATTATGAGTAACTAGATAAATTCTATGAATTAAAAAAAAACTGTAGTAGGTTGTAATAATGAGAATAATAGCTCAAAATATTCTACATATATTTTATTATTTGATCCTCATAAGACCTCTAAGAGATCACACTGTTACTACTACTACTACATATATTATTTGGTAAAGAAAAAAAATGAGGCAAAGATAATTTAAGGCAGTGTTACTTAACCCATTTATGCTGGAGGTTGCAAATTTTTTTGTGTGAAAAATCAGACCTTTGCCATGACCTTAAGCAGTAGGATATAAATAAGTCCCACAAGTTCCAATAATGGAACACTAGGCATAAGGTGTGGTGCATGGGTTAGGAATGTATATTGGGGAAAGGACAGTCTCTTCAATAAATGGTGTTGAAAAAACTGAATATCCATGTGCAGAAAAATGAAATAAGGCCCTTCTCTCTTGCCATATCCACAGATCAACTTAAAATGGATTAAAGGCTTAAGTGCAAGACCCCAAACTGTAAAACTACCAGAAGAAAACATAGGGGAAATGCTTCAGGATATTGGTCTAGGCAAAGACTTTATGAGTAAGACTTTAAAAGCACAGGGAACAAAAGCAAAAATAGACAAATGGGACTATATCAAGCTGAAAAGCTGCACAGCAAAAGAAACAATCAACAGAGTGAAGAGGAAACCTACAGAATGGAGAAAATATTTGCAAACTCTTCATCCAAGAAGGGACTAATATCCAGAATATACAAGGAATTCAACAACTCAACAGCAAATACCCCCAGATAATCCAATTAAAAATGGGCAAGGATCTGAGTAGACATTTCTCAAAAGAAGATATACAAATGGCCAACAGGTATATGAAAAATTACTCAAGGTCACTAATTATCAGGGAAATGCAAATTAAAACCACAATGAGATACCGTGTCACCTCAGTTAAAATGGCTATTTTCAAAAGGACAAAAATTATCAAATGCTGGTGAGGATATGGAGAAAGGGAATTCTTATACAGTATTGGTGGTAATGTAAATTAGTATAGCCATTATAGAAAACAGTATGGAGGTTCCTCAAAAAACTAAAAATCCGGCAATCCCATTACTGAGTGTGTATATGAGGAGATTTCAAAAAGTTCATGGGAAAATGGAATTAAAAGATAAAAATAACAAATGTAAACTTTATTTCTCAAGCTAATTTCCCGTCAAGGTCAAGACATTTTTGTAACTAATGATACCAGCCATTTAATTTATCCATACAGATCTGAGGGTCCTGGGAATTTAACCACGTTGGTGCGGTCTTTTTTACTTTGTTAACTAAAGAAAAATAGGTGCCCTTTAAGGATTTTTTTTTTTTTTAAGATGAGAAAACAAAAAGAAGTCAGAAGGAGCAAAATTGGAACTGTAAGGCAGAGGCCTAATTATTTTCCAATGAAACTTGCAAAATTCCCATGTTTGATGAGAGGAATGAGCAGGAGGTTGTTGAGGTGGAGAAAGACTCTGTAATGGAGCTTCCTGGGTATTTTTCTGCTGAAGTGTTGGCTGACTCTCTCAAAACACTATCATAATAAGCAGATACTGTTCTTTAGCTTTCCAGAAAGTCAACAAGCAAAATGCGGTGAGTACACACACACACACACACACACACACACACACACACACGTTGCCATGACCTTTCCTCTTGGCTGGTCTGCTTTGCTTTAATTGGACCACTGCCATCTGGTGGTAGCTATTGCTTTGATTGTGCTTTGACTTTAGGATCATACTGATAAAGCCATGTTTAATAAAGTTCTTCGAAGAAATGCTTCAGGATCTTGATCTCACTTGTTTAAAATTTCTATAGAAGGCTCTGCTCTTGTCTGCAGCTGATCTGGGTGAAACAGTGTTGGGAGCCGTCAAATGGAAAGCGTGCTCAACTTTAAATTTTCAGGCAGAATTGTGTGAGTTGTACCAATTGAGATGTCTATGATGTTGGCTCCTATTTCTGCTGTTAATCATCTGTTCTCTTTAATCAGGGAACAAACGATGAATTTTTTTCTTGAAAAATTTACATGGATGGTCTGCTGTTATGGGCTTCATCTTCAACATCATCTCATCCCTTCTTAAAGTTACTCATTTGTAAACTGCATGTTTCTTTGGGGCATTGCCCCCATAAACTTTTAATAAGCATCAATGATTTCACCATTCTTCCACCCAAGTTTTACCATAGACTTGATGTTTGTTCTTGTTTCAATTTTAGCAGAATTCATGTTGCTCTGACAGGCTCTTTTCAAACTGATCTCTTACCCTTCCTAGTACTTCCAACTAGATCCTGTTCAGACATGTTATAGCAAGTTGGTATCAGTTTATTTTGGTGCAAAAATTTTTTGAAATCCATAGCTTTTTTGTAATATGCATTTTCCATGAACCTTATCAAGTCCCCTTATATATTCAAAAGAAAGGAAATCAGTATGTCAAAGAGATATCAGCACCTCCATGTTTATTGCAGCACTATTCACAATAGTTAAGATGTGTAATCAGCCTAAATGTCCATCAACAGGTGAATGGATTAAAAAATGTGGTATATATACACACAATGGAATACTGTTCAGTCATAAAAAATGGATTTCTGTCATTCACAGCAAATATGGATGAGTGTGGAGGACATTATGTTATATGACATAAGGCAGGCATAGGTAAATGTTCTCACTCATATGTGGGAGCTAAAAAACAATGTTGAGCTTATAGAAGCAGAGAGTAGAATTGTGGTTATTTGAGGGTAGGAAGGGTAGGAAAGAGGGAATGATAGGGAGGGAGGGTTAACAGATATAAAATAACAGCTACATAGGAAGAATAAGCTCCAGTGTTTTATAGCACTGTAGGCAGACTATAGATAAATAATTTATCATACATTTTCACATAGCTAGAAGAAAGGATTTTGAGTGATCCCAACGCAAAGAAATGATAAATGTTTGAGGTGATGGATATGCTAATTACCCTGATTTGATCATTATGCAATGTATGCATGTGTTGAAATATCACTCTGTGTTTCACATGTGCAATTATTACATTTTACCTCAAAAAGGGAAAAAATGTATGATTCAGTAGATCAGGATTTTGGGAGTGACTTAGCTGAGTGATTCTGGCTTAGGATCTCATGAAGTTGCAGTCAAGATTCAACTGGGTTGCAGTCATCTGAAGGCTTGAAAGAAATGGCAGATTTACTTCCAAAATGGCTAACTCACGTGCCTGACAAGTTGAGCTGACTGTTGACAAGGAACTTTGCCTTCTTGCGTCATGGACATTTCCACAGGACTCCTTGAGTGTCTGTCCTTACAATGCGGTAGCCTGCTTCATCCAGAGAGAGTTATACAAGAGAAACAAGGAGGAAACTGCAGTGTCTTTTGTGACTGAGCCTCAGAAGTCCCACTCTATCATTTCTACAATATTCTTACACAGGTTAGCCCTGTTCAGGGTGGGAGGGGACCATATGAAGGACATGAATACCAAGAGACAGTAATCATTAGGAGTTATTGGAGGCTGCAGAGATTAACGTTCACTTTTGTCTGTACCTCAGTTGTCCCGTATTGTTTGTAAAAGAGCCTATCCTTTATTAAATTTCTTTGGCATCCTTTGAAAAAATTAGTTGACTAAATAAATGTGGATCTTTTCTTAAACTCTTTTGATTAATTAATTTTTTTAAATGTCATTACCAACTTGTCTTGATAATTGTAGTTTTATAGTAAGTCTTAATATCAGGAAGTTTTCCAGCTTTATTCTTTTCCCAAATTATTATGACTATTCTATACTTTTGTGTTTCCACATGAATTTTACAGTAGGCTTGTCAAAAAAGCTTGTTGGGATTATGATTTGGATTTTATGGAATCTGTAGACCAATTTGGGATAATTGAAACTGTGTAATCTAGAAAGAGGAACACTTTTTGCTTCCCCATCTTTTTTTTGCCGTTTTTTTCTTTTCTTTTTTTTTTTTTGGCCATTTATTTCTCTTTTTTGACCTATCGCCCTGACCAGGACCTCTAGTACAAAGTTGAATAGAAGTGACCAGAACAGACATTCTTGTCTTGTTTTTTGTCTTAGAGGGAAAGTATTCAGTCTTTCACTATTGAGTATGATGTTAGCTATTGGTTAGATACCCTTTTTCAGATTGAGGAATATTTCTTGCTTTGGTCCGATGAGACTTTATAATAAAATCATGAATGGATATTGAATTTTGTCAAATGGTTTTTCCACATCTGCACATGACATTTTCTTTATTTGCATATTATGGCCAATTACATTAATTCACTTTCAAATGTTAAACCTTGGATTTTGGAGGTATACCCTACTTGATTATGATTTATACTGTTTTTATATATTGCTAGATTGTATATGCTAATATTTTGTTAAGGATTTTTGCTTTTATCAATACATTCAGGATATTGGTCTGTCATTTGCTTAATGTCTTTGTCTGATTTTGGTATCAGGATAACTCCAGCTTCATAAAATGAGTTAAAAAGTGTTCATTTTCTGAAAGTGATTATGTGATTGGTATTGCTTCTGTTTTTCAGTGTTTGCTAGGATTCGCCAGTGAAAGATTTGTGGATAGAGTTGCTTTGTGGGGTGAATTTTGATAATGATATCAATCATTTTCCATAACAGATATAGGGCTATACAGATTTTCAGTGGACCTAGAATCAGTTTTGATAAATTATGTTTTTCCAGGAATTTGTTCATTTTATCTTAGTTGTTGAATTTACTGGCATTAAGTTGCCCATAATATTCCCTTATAATCCTTTTGATGTCTATAGGATTTGTAGTAAAATTCTCACTTTTATTTCTGACATTGGTGTTTTGTGTTCTCTTCCATTTTCCCTTGATTCATCTTGCTAGGGATTTGAAAGAATAAACTTTTGACTTGGTTAATTTTCTGTATTGTGTATTTTCTGGTTAATTAATTTCTGCTCTTAGGCTTATTTTTTTTCCTCATATGCATTTTTTTTTTTTTTTTTGAGATGGAGTCTTGCTCTGTCACCCAGGCTAGAGTGCAGTGGCTCGATCTTGGCTCACTGCAGCCTCTGCCTCCCGGGTTCAAGCGATTCTCCTACCGTAGCCTCCCCAGTCACTGGGACTACAGGCCCACACCACTATGCCTGGCTAATTTTTTCTATTTTTGGTAGAGACAGGATTTCACTATGTTGGCTAGGCTGGTCTGGAACTCCTGACTTTAAGTGATTTGCCTGCCTCAGCCTCCCAAAGTGCTGGGATTACAGGCGTGAGCCACTGTGCCTGGCCTCTCATGTGCATTTTGGATTAATCAGCGTCTTATTCTGTTCAGGCTGCTATAACAAAATACCATCAACTAGGTGGCTTATAAACAGTGAACATTTGATTCTCACAGTTTGGAGGCTGGTGAGTCTAAGATCAAGGCACTGGCAGATTGAGTGTCTGGTGAGGACCTGCTGTGTCTACACACGATGGAAGGAGCAAATAAGGCTTCATCGGGCCTGTTTCATAAGTGCACTATCCCCATTCAGGAGGGCTCTGCTCTCAAGATTGAATCACTTCCAAGAAGTTCCACTTCTGAATACTGTTGCATTAAGGATTAGGTTTCAACATACGAATTTTAAATGTCTGGGAGGACACAAACATTTAGACCATAGCAATCAGTTCATCTTTCTCTAGCTTCATAAGATAGAAATTTATACATTGACTCAATTTTTTTCTTTTCTAATATAAAACATTTAAAACTATCAATGTAAATTTAAAAGTAGTCAAAAGATTAATGACAGATGGTGAAAGTCTTGGTAATCTGGACAACAGATAAAGCAGTATATCCTTACGTGCAAAAATATTTTATAAAATCAGTCTGAAAAATAAAACACCCAATAAAAAGGACAAGGGTATAAACAAGTAGCTCACTAAAAAGAAGTCTGAATATGAAAAGATATTCAACTTGCAAGTAATTAAAGCAATAAAATGAAAATAGATTCCCTTTTTTCCCCTGTTAGAATGGCAAAGATTTGCCAAAGCCGTTGCTGGGAAGTGTTTGAAAGAAATGGGCATTCATGTTTTGGTTGATGGGGGTGTATTATGGGTTGAGTATCCCTAATTTGAAAATATGAAATCTGAAATGCTCCAAGATCCAAAATTTTTTTGGACATGACCTGACACCACAGTGGTAATGCCAACAACTATGGATTGTCCACATGGGTGGCTGAGCTAGTGACATCTTTGCTTTCTGATGGTTCAGTGTATGCAAACTTTGTTTTATGCACAAAATTATTTAAGACATTGTATAAAACTACCGTTAGGCTACGTCTCTAAGGTGTATATGAAACATAAATTGTTATGTTTAGATTGCGTCGCATCCCCAGGATAGCTCATTATGTGTATTTTAAAAATCTAAGAAAATACAAAATCTGATTCACTTCTGGTTCCAAGCATTTTCAGATAAGGGATACTCTACCTTTAATTGGTTATGAAGGAATTAGGAGACACATTAATGAGCAAAAGAGACAGTGGACAAGATGGGCTATCTCTTGTCCTGAGCCTTCATTTAGAAAGATAATTGGGTAGACTTGCTCTGGAGGTGAAGTTCAGGTCATTATTGTTCTCTGTGTATAGAGGTGGATTTTGAGGAGTATTTGGAGAGGAGAAGGAGCTGTGTTGGCAGATGACATGCAGGAAGTGTAGAGGGTTGACCCTTTCCCAAACTTACCTATTCTCTTTGGCACCCAGCACCTTCAATATGCTCCTTAGCTCTTGTGACTCTGCTCTGGTCCCTAATATGCCCTGTGGCCCAGGCCTAACGCAGCGCTAACAGTCATACAGCCCAGTGCAACTAGGAGTTTCCAGCAGAGATTTAGCAACCTGAAGTTATCCTGGGTGAAACTGCAGTTTGCCTTTACAAGAAGGTGCCCTTACTTAATATGTGATGGCATAGGGATCTTAGCATCACAATAAGTGACCATTTCATAACAAAGAAATGAACACATAATGGTTGATGTTAAAATTGGTAGCTAAACAGAACTAGGTCTCCATGTGTCTGCATGTGTCTGTTTTGCAGGGGGTGGGGAGATGAAAGTTGTTAGGATAATCTTTACTCTTACTTGTTCAAGATTGTTAGCATACGTGTATGCATTTATTGTCTGCCTTGTTCCAAAAGGATTTAGGGAAGCTCCCTCCCACCCCCATCACAGAAAGTAGAATAAAACAAGAACTACATGGCGAGGAAATGCACCTTTCTTAATTAGCCTTGATTTGTGTAATCAGGGAATGGGAGAGAGCAATATAGGGTGTAGTTGACTAAGGATTGGAAAAGGAAACCAAAGTATAAAAAGTGAGAGAGAGAAACAGCGATTATATTAATAACTGGTGTAGAGTATGTGGTTGGAGGTGACATTCTTCTTGCTTCTACAGAGGATTTGAAGCTTCCCCAGAGTAAAGCCCTGAAGCTCTAATAGATAGACTTGCAGACCTCTCTTGAGATTCACTTCCCCCTTCTGGGCTGTATTACCCAATTACTGGGATTACTGGACTAAGTGAGAAGGCAGGCTTGCAATACTGTTAGATTGGGAGAAGCAACTTCATGGTGCTCTTTACAAATAATACATTTAATCTGAAAGTTCAGGTGAAGTTTAACATGAACTGAAGCTGTCATACAACCTAAAATTTCTTTCAAGAAGGCTGATTTTCCTCCCTCAGATGAAAAGTGAGTGATTAATTAGCCTGTCATTATAAAAGGAGATAATGTTAGTAGATACTGAATTTCCCGTTAAGTGGATTACCTATTGTATTCCATTGTGGATTTCACATATATATTTTAGAAATACTCATCTTTATACCAAGTCACCTCTGTTAAAGCTATATTGAAATTTTAAGCTTTTGCTTGAACAATGACACTTAACTTTCAGAAGAGAGCCAGCTTAGCTCATCTTCTATCTTAACAGGTATTATTTCAATGTAGCTTTTTTGGTATCCTAATTCTCCACCCAAACTCCTGCCAAATCCCAAGCCCCAGTGTATCTACAAACACACAAACCTTTTCCCCAGTGATGTTGATTTGTAGGCACCTACTTGCATGTATATGTGCATTTAGGGAGTCCGGATGAGGCATGCCTGGTCTATGGAAATCCTGTGTGCTCCAATTACTGTTCGCTTTCCTTCCCTGTTCTTCTTGGATATTTTATTTATCTCCTTTCCCTCTACCATTTGAACTAGGGGCCTTTTGCTTCTTCAGACTCTGCCAATACTTGAGATGACTTTTCCGTCTTCTTTTAATCCCTAGTTCTTACTACGAATTTGTAATAAATTGAACCCTGACTTTCCCCTAGATGTATAAATCTCTCAACACATTCACACCCCTTAAGTATTCTTCTGGGTTTCATCTTGAAGCAATGGCTTTAGTCTGGACTGGATGCTTCCAAGGTCTGCACTACAGCTGCCATCCTGGGGTTTTCCTTCACCGTTACCCTATATCATACTGCCTATGACAGTTTCCCTGTTTTCCTGGATCCCATCATTTCCTGTTTCTTGATTATGGCCTCATTTTGGTAGAGTACTTCCTTTAATTACTTCATGAGAAAGGGTTCATGGAAAGGTCATTTTTTTTTTTTTTAAGCCCATGCATGTCTAAAAATGTCCTATGCCACCCTCAGGTTTGATTGATAAAATAAATATTGAATTAACGATTGGAATGAATTTTCCTTTAGAATTTTGAAGGCCTTATGTCATTCTCTTCCATCTTCCAGCATTGTTGCTGAGAGCTTCTAATGTTACTCTGTTCGAGGTCTTTAGTTTGAAACTTGTTTTTTTTTTCTTTCTAGAAGCTGTGCTAACTTCTTTTTGTGCTCCCTTCTTTTTATCTTCTTCTGACACTACAGAGGTATCGGGGCCTCAAATTCTCAAATTCCCTTTTGGATGCTCTATTATGTAAATTGGATTGCTTCTTGACTTTTCCATTGCCACTTTAGGAGTCAGCTTTGGTACACATGCTTTTCAGTTTCAAATGGTTTTTATTTTTCCCCTTTATCTTCTTTGTTCCTCATTTTGCTCTTGGGGCTTGAGCCTAAAAATGAACATAAAAAACTTTACTATGGTTTTAGTAAGATGTTTGGGAGGACCAGAGGTGTCCACTCCCCAATCTTTATCCAGGATTCTACCTGTTTTGCACTTCAGACACCTCTGCTGTGGATCTTGCCCCTGCTCTGTCCCTGAGGCTGCCCACAGAAGGGCCACTCATAAGCGCCTGTCGTCAGATGCTCTGTTCTTATCGACTTGACTTCTCAGCAGCATCTGATGTGAATGTGACTGCTTTCTCCTTTCCCAGATGATCTTTCTTTGCTTTGACGAGACCGCCCTGTGCTGGAGTTTTCTCATTCACCAGCCATTCCTCCCAATCTTCTCAGCTGGTTCCTTCTCCATATCCAGCCTCTAAATAATGAAGTTCCTCAGGCTAGCTTTTTTGGACTCTCATCACTCTCCCTACTCTCTCTAGTAGGTTTAACCCAGTCCCATGGCTTTAAATGCTGCATACGTGCTGATGGCACCCACTGAGCTCTTTTACCCACTGAGTTCTCACTTGGCCTCTCTGGGCATGTTGTAAACAGAACTCTTGGTTTCCCTTCAAACCTGTTTCTTCTCCAATCATCTGGACATCAGTAAGTGGCACCATCATCTAGCTGTCTGCTTAAAGGTACTTGGATCTATTACTCTCCTTCCTGATCCCATCTACCAGTAAGTTATATCTCTATATCTTCAATTTATCTTTTTCCTCAGGCATCGAGCCCAGTTCCTGACACGTGTGAGGCATTTACTAGTCAGTGGTCAAATGAGTGACATCAATAGAAACACCAAGAAAATTTATGTAAAAAAAATGTGGGCTTGGGGCCGGGTGTGGTGGCTCATGCCTGTAATCCCAGCACTTTGGGAGGTCAAAGCAGGTGGATCATTTGAGGTCAGGAGTTCCAGACCAGCCTGGCCAACATGGCGAAACCCTGTCTCTACTAAAAATACAAAAAAAAAAAAAAAAAAAAAGTAGCTGGGTGTCATGGTGCACGTCTGTAATCCCAGCTACTCAGGAGGCTGAGGGAGGAGAATTGATTGAACCGGGGAAGCCAGACACTACTGTACTCCAGCCTGGGTGACAGAGTGAGACTCCATCTCAAAAAAACCAAAAAACAAAAGTAGGCTCTTTAAAAATGGTGAAGTCATGAAAAACAAAGCCTGACGGACTATTTTAGATTAAAAGATTTAAAAAGATGTAACATATCTTTACATAAAGATATATAATACATGATCCTTGATTAGATTCTGGCTTTTAAAAATCCAGCTATAGAGGATATTATAGAGAGATATGGCCAAAATTGGAATGTAAATTGTACATACATAATATTGTATCGATACTATGATTATGTGTTATGATACCTGCAACTCATTTTCAGAGTTTCAGAGGAAGAAAGTGTCTATCAGGAGTGGGGGAGGGAGAAAACAAATGCAACAAAATGTTAACAGTTGGCGAATCTAAAGGAAGGGTATATGGGTGTTCGTTGTACTGTTCTGTTGTCTTTGAAAATTTTTTTAAATTGAAAATTGGGAAAAAAATCAACAGTGGAGAAAAATTTAATGGAAGGAAACTTTAGGGAAATTTTGAATCCCCAAAATGCTGAGGTCCATTTTGAGACATACTATTAAATGTAATAAAGGCTGAGGATATACAGAGTTGATGTATTCAACAGGAAGGAAATAAGAACAAGTAGAAACAAGGCCTTTCCGGAAGTTACCACTTAAAAAATTGGTGTGAAAGTGGATGGTCAGCTGCCCACCAGAGGGCAGTGCAGGCACTGATTCCGCGGTCTACAGCAGGCCCGCTGAAAAGCAGGGGTTTTCTTTCTCACATAACTGGTTCCACGTGAGGTCGCTATTCTCTGTACAAAACATTTTTAGGATTCTTAGACTATTTGAGAAGAGAGAGAATGCGGGTAGTTATAGTGCTCCCCATTTCTTTCCCTCCACTCTAATCTATTTCCAGATTCTGTGGGTTTTAGCCTTTGTCTGATTCATGGATTCTTTGGAAGAATCTGGATATGGGAGGTACAGATCTGCCTTCCTAAGTGTGTATTTCAAAGTCCAATAATGCACTTGCCCATGAGCATATCAGGATTTATATCTGTTTTTAAAATCACAGACTGCCAAAGTATAATCCCATTGCAATTAATCTTTAGGTTTCGTAGGATTTATTAAAATTCTGTACAACAAACCCCTGTGACACAAGTTTACCTATGTAGCAAACCTTCACATATACATACCCCCAAACCTAAAATAAAAGTTAAAATTAAAAAATAAAATTCTAGGGAATTTCATTTAGAGATTTTACCTCTTTTAAACCTAGGATGTGCCTCCTTACTGAGTGGTTGACTTAAGAGCCATTTTTCTATGTGCTTACCCAGAAAAGATGGGTTAGTGTAAATGTCTTAGAAAATTACCCAGCAAATGAAATGATTACTCTGTGGTACATGGCTGTTCTTTCACCTAACACTTAGCCAGTGCCTGAGGTACCATATTGTGCTGCTAGACTAGGGAATTAAAATCCAGAGGTTAAGGAGTTAGCCCCAGTCTCCTGAGGTGCTTATAGTAGGGGGCAGACAAGCCCCAAACAATTTTCGACAAGACTTTCAGAAGTAAATACTATGTTTAGACAGAAACAAAAGTGCTTTGGGGAGAACAGGTGATGAGTAGGGATTGGTACAGGTGGACATGGATGGTTCACTGGCCCTGTCTTGGCTCAGTGCACAAAGTCCTGCTTAGAGGTTCTTCAAGGCCAAACTCAGCATCAGGACTACACCAGCCTGCTCTGACCATCCCCAGATAAGTCAAGTGCCCTTCCTGTGTTCTCATGGCATCTAGTTCATACCTCTGTTAAAGCATGCTATTCATGGTTGTCAGTTTGCATGCTCTTCTCTCCTGAGGACATAGACTGGCTACTAACAGATTGGTGCATTCTCCGATCGTGGGTCCATTGTGAACATGTTTTCCTCCCTTTGGGCTAACTCTCTGTTTTCCTCTGGCGTTTGTCTTTTTCCTCAAGTACAATGGCATAGTCTCACTGACTTCTTACAAAGTGAAGGAAAGAAAAGGAACTAACACTTATTGAGTGGCTTCTTTGTGCTGACTGCTGTAGTCACTGTGTTAGATGCTTTGTGAACGAACATTTGCTCGCTTATTCTTGTGCCTGTAACAAACATGCCAGGCTTCTTCCCTTTTCAGGTCTTCGCATTTGCTGTTTCCTCTCCTAGAAGCCATTTTTTAAGTCCTCAAGAAGGGCTCCCTATTCTGCTAACAAGCACATATAGTTTACAAACCATTCTTCTTAGGTGAATGTTGTTAGATTGGTTATTCCCTCTCCTCTCAGTGGTGGGTAGGGTGTCAAGGACAGGAATAAGCAGAAGCCTGGCTGAGATTCTTTGACTTCCTTTCTTTCTGTTTGCTTGTCTAACTGTGCCCCCAGTACATCGAATCCTGTCACTGGATGTCCCCACTTAGTGTACTAATTTTCATTATAATTTCTTTATTTCTACCTCATTATAACTCATAGTGTCATCTAGACTGTACCTCTCCTGGGAGATGCGGGATTGAATTTCTTGACTAGCTTTCCTCTTGAGATCAGGCTAACCCATCATTTTTAACAGATTATTTTGCTCTTCATAACCTATCAGTAAATCAGAACTTTATAAACATATATCACACACATATATACACTTAATAGTAAAAATTCCATCTATTTCTACAGATTTAAAGTTAAAACAGTATATCCAAGTGTTCATGTTCTAATATACAGTAATATCTTACCTTTTAAAGTGTTATCCATTCTTGAAGGTTCAATTCTAGACCTAACTCGTCTGACATTTTTCTCATCTATAGTCTCGTCTATCCATTCTTGAAGGTTCAATTCTAGACCCAACTCGTCAGACGAGTTTTTCTCAACTCGTCTGACATTTTCTCATCACATTAATCTTTCCTGCACTGATTTACTGATTTCCTATGGTCTACATGCTTCATTTTGGTTTTTTTTTTTTTTTTTTTTTAGACGGCGATCTCTCCCTGCCGCCAGGCTGCAGTGCAGTGGCGCTTCATTTTGGCCTTTAATATCGAAAGACTTATTTGTTATTTAGTTGCTTTGTGTATCTACACCTTATATGTCCAATAGTAAATGGCACAATGTGAGTTGATTGTGGCAGTGTTTTCTCAATTTTTGCAATGTTTAAAAAGTGTCACTTTTTAAAGGACTTTTTGAAGCAAAATATCTGTTTTTGCTAATGAAGTTGTATTTATTTTTTAGATATAATTTTAGAATAATTCATTTCAGTTTTTCTTAAAAGCATTTTCATTTAAATACAGTATTTTTCTATATTTTGATTATTCTTTTCATTCTCAGTATTCTTTTTTTTTACTTTTAAGTTTGGGGTACACGTGCAGGTTTGTTATGTAGGTAAACCTGTGTCATGGGGTTTGTTGTACAGATTATTTTGTCACGCAGGTATTAAGCCTAGTACTCATTAGTTATTTTTCCTGATCCTCTCCCTCCTCCCACCCTTTACCCTCCAAAAGACCCCAGTGTCTGTTGCTTCCCTCTGTGTGTCCATGTACTTGTAAGTGAGAACATGCAGTATTTGGTTTTTTGTTTTTGCATTTGTTTGCCAAGGATAATGGCCTCCAGCTCCACCCATGTTCATGCAAAGGACTTTTTTCTGGGTGCATAGTATTCCATGATATATATGTACCACGTTTTCTTTATCCAGTCTATCACTGATGGGTATTTAGGTTGAATCCATGTCTTTGCTATTGTGAATAGTACTGCAGTGAACATACGTGTGCATGTATCTTTATAATAGAACGACTTCTATTCCTTTGGGTGTATCCCCAGTAATGGGATTGCTGGGCCGAATGATATTTCTGTCTTTAGGTCTTAGAGGAATTGCCACACTGTCTTCCACAAATGGTTCAACTAATATACACTCCCACCAATGGTGTGTAAGTGTTCCTTTTTCTCTGAAACCTTTCTAGCATCTGTTGTTTTTTGACTTTTTAGTAATAGCCATTCTGACTGGTGTGAGATGGTCTTTCATTGTGGTTTTGATTTGCATTTCTCTAATAATCAGTGATGCAGAGCTTTTTTTCCATATGATTTTTGGCTGCATGTATGTCTTCTTTTAAAAAGTGTCTGTTCATGTGCTTTGTCTACTTTTTAATGGTTTTTTTTTCTTGTAAATTTGTTTAAGTCCCTCACAGATGCTGGATACTAGATCTTTGTCAGATGTATAGTTTGCAAAAATTTTCTCCTATTCTGTAAGCTGTCTGTTTAGTCTCTTGAGAGTTTGTTTTGTTGGGAGCCGCGGTGGCTCAGGCCGGTTGCCCTGGCACTTGGGGAGGCGAGGCTACACATTCGAGGCCAACCTGGTCAACATTGATTGAGAGTTTGTTTTGCTGTGCAGAAGCTCTTTAGTTTAATTAGATCCCATTTGTCATTTTTTTGCTTTTGCTGCAATAGCTTTTGGATCTTCATTATGAAATCTTTGCCTGTGCCTATGTCCTGAATGGTATTGCCTATATTATCTTCCAGAGTTTTTATACTTTTGAGTTTTACATTTAAGACATTAATCCATCTTGAGTTAATTTTTGTATGTGGTGTAAGGAAGGAGTCTGGTTTCAATCTTCTGCATATGGCTAGCCAGTTCTCCCAGGATCACTTACTGAATAGGAATTCTTTCCCCATTACTTGTTCCAGTAAGGTTTGTCAAAGACTAGATAGTTGTAGACATGTGGCCTTATTTCTGGGTTCTCTTTTCTGTTCTATTGGTCTGTGTATCTGTTTTTTTTTTACCAGTACCATGCTGTTTGGTTTCTGTAGCCCTGCAGTATAGTTTGAAGTTGGGTAGTATAATGCCTCCAGCTTTGTTCTTATTGCTGAGGATTGTGTTGGCTATTTGGGCTCTTTATTGGTTCCATATGAATTTTAAGATAGTTTTTTTCTAGTTCTGTGAAAAATGGCAGTGGTAATTTAATAGGAATAACATCAAATCTATACATTGCTTTGGGCAGTATGGCCATTTTCACAATATTGATTCTTCCTATCCATGAACATGGAATGTTTTTCCGTTTATTTGTGTCATCTCTGATTTCTTTGAGCAGTGGTCTGTAGTTCTTGTAGAGATCTTTCACCTCCATAGTTAGCTGTATTCCTAGGTGTTTTATTCTTTTTTGTGACAATTGTGAATGGGAGTCTGTTCCTGATTTGGCTCTCAGTTTGACTGTTGTTGGTGTATAGGAATGCTAGTGATTTTTGCATGTTGATTTTGTGTTCTTAGACTTTACTGAAGTTGTTTATCAGCTTAAGAACCTTTGGGCTGAGACTATTGGGTTTTCTAGAAATAGAATCATGTTATCTGCAAAAAGGGTTAGTTTGACTTCCTCTCTTGCTATTTGGATACCTTTTATTTCTTTCTCTTGCCTGATTGCCCTGACCAGAACTTGCAATACTATGTTGAATAGGAGTGTTGAGAGAAGACACCCTTGTTTTGTGCTGGTTTTCAAGGGGAATGCTTCCAGTTGTTGCCCATTGGTATGATGTTGGCTGTGGGTTTGTCATATATTGTTTTTATTATTTTGAGGTATGTTCCTTCATTACCTAGTTTATTGAGTTTTTAACATGAATGGATATTGAATTTTATTGAAAGCATCTGCATCTATTGAGATAATCATGTGATTTTTGTCTTTAGTTCTGTTTATATGGTGAGTCACATTTATTGATTTGCAAAAGTTGAACCAACCTTGCATCCCAGGGATAAAGCCTACTTTATCATAGTGGATATGCTTTTTGATGTGGTGCTGGATTCAATTTGCCAGTATTTTGTGGAGGATTTTTGCATTGGTGTACATCAAGGATATTGGCCTGAAGTTTTCTTTTTTTGTTGTATCTTGGCCAGGTTTTGGTATCAGGATGATGCTGGCCTCATAGAATGAGCCCCTCCTCCTCAGTTTTTTGGGAATAGTTTCAGTAGAAATGGTACTAGTTCTTCTTTGTACGTCTTCTAGAATTCAGCTTGGAATCCGTCTGGACCTGGGTTTTTTTTTTTTTTTTTTTTTTTTTCCTTGTAGGCTAATTACTGCCTCAATTTCAGAGCTCATTACTAGTCTGTTCAGGGATTGAGTTTCTTCCTGATTCAGTCATGGAACAGTGTATGTGTCCAGGAATTTATCCATTTCTTCTAGATTTTCTAGTGTATGTGAATAGAGGTGTTCATACTATTCTCTGATGGTTGTTAGTGGGGTCAGTGTTAATATCCCCCTTGTTGCTTCTGATTGTGTTTGTTTGAATCTTCTCTCTTTTCTTTACTAGTCTAGCTTCCAGTCTATATATTTTATTAGTTAAAAAAAAAATTTGTTTGAATCTTCTCTCTTTTCTTTACTAGTCTAGCTTCCAGTCTATATATTTTATTAGTTAAAAAAAAAAAACAAAAAAACAAAAAACAGCTGCTAGATTCGTTGACCTTTTGAACAGTTTTTTTGTGTCTCAGTCTCCTTCAGTTCAGCTCTGATTTTGAGTATCCTTGTTCATTTTGTCTTGATGATCTGTCTACTATTGTCAGTGTGGTGTTAAAGTCTCCCACTATTAGTGTGTGGGAGTCTAAGTCTCTTTGAACGTCTCTAAAAGCTTGCTTTATTAATCTGAGTGTTCCTGTGTTGGCTGCATATATATATATGAGTTGTATCTTCTTGTTGAATTGAACCCTTTACCATTATGTAATGCCCTTCTTTGTCTTTTTTAAAAAATCTTTGTTGGTTTACAGTCTGTTTAGTCAGACACTAGAATTGCAACCCCTGCTTTTTTCTGTTTCCTGTTTGCTTGATAGATTTTACTTTGTCCCTTTATTTTGAGCCTATGTGTTTTATTGAATGTAAGATGGGTCTCTTGAAGACAGCATACTTATGGGTCTTAGTCCTTTATCCAGTTTGCCACTGTGTGCTTTTTAAATGGGGTATTTAGTCCATTTGCATTCAAGGTTAGAATTGGTATGTGTGAACCTATCATCAGGATGTTAGCTGGTCATTTTGCAGACTTGTTTATGTGGTTGCTTTATAGTGTCACTGGTCTGTGTACTTGAGTGTGTTTTTGTAGTTGGCTGGGAATGGCCTTTCCTTTCTATATTTAGTGCTTCCTTCAGGAGGTCTTGTAAGGCAGTTCTGGTGGTAACACATTCCCACAGCATGTTTATCTGAAAAGAAGGTTATTTCTCCTTTGCTTGTGAAGCTTAGTTTGGCTGCATATGAAATTCTGGGTTGGAAATTATTTTCTTCAAGAATGTGAATATTGGCCCCCAATCTTTTCTGGCTTTTAGGGTTTCAGCTGACAGGTCTACTGTTAGTCCGATGGGCTTCCCTTTTTAGGTCACCTGACCTTTCTCTTTAGCTGCCTTTAACATTGTTTCTTTTGTTTGACCTTGGAGAATATGATAATGTGCCTTGGGGATGATCTTCTAGTGAAGTATCTGACTGGGGTTCTCTGCATTTCTTTAATTTGAATGTTGGCTTCTTTAGATAGGTTGGGGAATTTCTCATGGATGATACCCGGAAACATGTTTTCCAAGTTGGTTCCATTCTCTTTCTGGTATACCAGTGAGTTATAGAGTCAGTCTCTTTACATAATCCCATATTACTCAGAGTGTTTGTTCACACCTCTTCATTCTTTTTTTCTCCATTCTTGTCTTATTTCAGAAAGCCAGTCTTCAAGCTCTGAGATTCTTTCCTCTGCTTGGTCTGTTCTGCTATTAGTACTTGTGATTGCATTATGAAATTCTTGTAGTATATTTTTCAGCTCTGTCAGGTCAGCTATGTTCTTCTCTATGCTGGCTATTTTGTCTGTCATGTTTTATCATGATTTTTAGCTTCCTTGGATTGGGTTTTAACATACTCCTGTAGTTCAATGAACTTCATTTCTATTCCTATTCTGAATTCTATTTCTGTCATGTCAGCCATCTCAGCCAGGTTCAGAACCCTTGCTGGAGGAATAGTGCAGTTCTTTGGAGGAAAAAAGGCACTTCTGGCTTTTTGAGTTGTCAGAGCTCTTGCGCTGGTTCTTTCTCATCTTTGTGGGCTAATGTTTCTTCAGTCTTTGAAGCTGTTGACCTTTGTATGGCTTTTTTTTTTCTTTTATCCTATTTGATGACCTTAAGGGTTTGATTGTGGGATAAGGTGGATTCAGTTGACAGGTTTTGCTTCTGGAAGATTATAGGGGGCCAATATTCAGCTGCCAACTCCTGGACTGTGTGCTCTAATTCTGGAATGCTTGCACTGGGCTCTGACTTTGTTCTCTGGCTCCTTGAGGTTAGGTATCCAATGCGCTAAGGGTGCCAATGTGTAGTGACTGCTGGTCACTACACTTTGATGGGTGGTGTCAGCCAAAGCATTTCATGGTGTGGTGGCAGTGGGATCTTTTCTCATTCACATGTGCCAGTGGCAGCGAAAGCATGGTGGCTGCAACAGGGTGCCAGCAGGTGCCTTCCTCCATGTGGGCATTC
Source organism: Colobus angolensis palliatus (assembly GCF_000951035.1). Classification (NCBI taxonomy): domain Eukaryota; kingdom Metazoa; phylum Chordata; class Mammalia; order Primates; family Cercopithecidae; genus Colobus; species Colobus angolensis. The sequence goes on along the minus strand of NW_012116821.1, from coordinate 6,657,476 downwards.
ACAGCAGCAGCAGAGGCAGCATAGCTCAGGAGGTGGGGGAGGCCCTGCTGGTGTGCATGTAGTCATCATGGTGATCCTGTTAGCACAGGTGCAGGGCACTGGTAGATGCAGGTCTATATACACTCTCTGTGTGCTGAAGGCAATTGTGGTCACTGAGGGTTGGGGAGGGTCCACTAGTCTCTGTGCCTAGTTTCACTCCAATGGCAGCACTGGCACAGGGGTGGGATGAGGATGGGGCAGGCTGGTTCTCTGCCCACCGAGGCTCCAGCTGCAATGGCAGTGCAGCTGAAGGAGGGAGGTGGATTGCACCCCCAACTGCAGCAGTGGCAGGAAAGGGTACATGCGCACACATGCACTGGTAGGGCAAGGAAGACAAAACCCGTCTGCGCACACACATGTTGGCAAAGTGATGTTGGAAGTGGTGATAAGCCTGGGGGAAGCTGCAGTGGAGGGAGGGAGAACATAGGCTGCTGGGTGGCTATGGGGGCCACCCCACTAGAGCTCTTCACCAGTCAGGTACCAGTCTACCAGCACAGGGGCTCTGATGCAGGCCCCCAGGGCACCTGAGGCTGCCCTGCAAGCAGGACTGGGGCCCTGGGAGAGAAGTCAGCAGACCAAGGGGTTCTCCGGTCGACTGTCCAGTCCGATGGGCAAGGGCGCCCTTCAGAGTTCAGGTCTGACAGTTCCCCTAGGGCTGAAGTCTCCTATGGGAACAAGTCAACCCTAGCGGGATGAGTGTGCCTGGCTGGGCTCCACTACAAACGCTCCCATGCCAAACCCTTTGGGCTCTGCATCAGCCAGCGTGTTGCCCCTACCACTTCTCTAAGCAGCTTTCCCTGCCAACTTGAGTGTCTGTGGTGGTCAGGGAGTCTCCTTCTGTCAGGATTCCAGAGGCCTTGGCGAGAGTAAGTTTCTCCTCACCAGTTCAACTCACCCATTCCCCCAGAGTCACTGGGGGCCAGGAACGAATGCCGGTGCATGGTGGTCCCATGCAGCGTTCCCAACTTCCTCCCTCTTCAGCCCAGCTTCTGTGTCTTCCCGCCACCACTCTCAGTGCCTTCCCTCTGCAGATCTGTTGGGAGTGCTCCGGTTGTCCTGGCCCCTCCGTGGTAGCTGTTCTGCCTGGCTGCCTCTAAGCAGCCGTCTTGCCCAGCACCCCTCCAGTATTTATTTAATAAGACTAATGTGATTGTGTTTAGTTGGAATGCTCCAAGGAACTGTTTTAGGAAATAAAGAATAATAATAATTTCTTGTAGCTTATCTATAAAAGGTCATTTGGGAAGGACAACCATTTTAATCATTTACGGGACGCTGGGGTAGATTTTATAGTTGCTATATTAAAGACATTATCAGATATTTATGAAAATTTTTAAGTAGTTTTTTGATAAGCTGTCAGTACTTTAGTAGCTATAATTGTCTAAGCATTCCTAATTATATGTTGAGCTTTAGAATTTTTACCAGAGCTTCTTCCTGGTAAAGCTTAAACATCAGCCTCCAATCAGTTAGATTAATCTCTAAATTTATGACAATTGAATTCATCTGACCTGGTTACTGGGCACATTTCAGACATCAGACTGATCTTTATCATGAAACCAGTAGGAATATTTTAATTTTAAAATTGACCTTTTGGAGTCAGCTTTCCTTTAATCTGCCAGTTATACATAACAGAAATATTTCTTTAAAAAGTAACCTGACTTTATTAATGTATTTAATTTCAAAAACTGAAGTGGTATAAAATGTGTATAGGGCAAAATGCCTTGATAAACTAATGACACTCCTTTTTATTTATAGAGATACTTCCTAGTTGGGAGCAATAATGCAGAAACGAAATATCGTGTCTTGAAGATTGATAGAACAGAACCAAAAGATTTGGTCATAATTGATGACAGGGTAAGTATCCTCCAAACCTGACTGCAAAAAAGCTTTCATACCTGTTGTTTAAAGGATATGAAATATCCTTACAGTTTTTAGTGATATATTATTTTTATCATAAATCTAAAGGTTTCAGTTATTTTTCTTGGTTGGCTAGAATTTGAATCTCCAATCTGATTTCTAGAAATCACTGGTGTCAAGAAGTATGCCAGAATTATACTTTGCCCCTCGTTCTGACTTGTTTTCAAAAACACACTCTTAGGGTAAGATAATGAGTATTGTTTCTTAAAGAGCTGACATTTTAAGGATTCAATGTAACTTAATATTGCATCTGCCAAAGAGATGATCTATTGTGGTTCTTTAATATCAAGCTACTTGAAGTCAGGGAAGACTTCTATGCTACAGACTTTATTTTGCTCCTAAAAATCAGCTCTAGGACCTTTTCTGACGATTTGCTATACACTAAGGAAATGTTAAGCTGTTCTTATCCAGAAGTTAGATTATCCAGAGTCAAGAATACAGGAGCTGGAATTCAGGTGGCACAAAAACCTGAAGCTGTTAGTCAAAAGTGAAATACTATATGGTGGTTTGAACAGTTAAGTTTAACTTTTTCACACAAAAGAACTTAAGTTACGTTTATGTATTGAAATTCCTGTCTATGAATATTTCTGAATCCATAAAGATTCCTGGTTTCTCAAATATGTAGTAACTACAGTTTGGAATCCATTTTCACTAAGCTACTTGTAACAAAACTATTTTCTGTGTTGTAATAATATTAGATAAATTCTTTCTATGATTTCCCATGCTACTCCTGGGGTCCATTCTGCCCCCACCTATCTGAACATTTTAAACAATATAATGTAATGGTTCTTGGCTTTATTTGGAGATAGGAGCAGTTAGTCACGGAGCCCTTTGAAATGCTAAGAAAATCTGTGGGCCTTCTCATAAAGATGCACATTTACTCAGAATTTTACATATAGTTTTAAGGGATTCATGGACTCTTGAAATTTACCTGTAGATCCCTTAAATCTCTGCATCTCTGGTTTAGAGTATAAGGTTTGGACAGTTTTTTTTTTAGTATAGCAGCATGATCCAATAACCAACCTTAATTGCTAATGTTAGAGAACTTGTTAGCTTCTTAAAATTGTAGCTTACTTGTGTACTATTGTATACTTCTGTATGAAATAGCTGATGATACTTGTAGGTAACTTTTAACTTTCAGGCACAAATAATAAATAATCTACAGTCTAAGCACAACCTTACAGAGTAAATGTGCTTATTTTTAGCATGTCTATACTCAACAAGAAGTAAGGGAACTTCTTGGCCGCTTGGATCTTGGAAATAGAACAAAGATGGGACAGAAGGGATCCTCGGGCTTATTTCGAGCGGTTTCAGCATTTGGTGTTGTGGGTAAGAAATCTGCCCCCTTCTTACAGTCTTTTGTTTTTTTGTTTTTGTTTTCTCTACATAGACTACTTAAAGGAGTTTATAAGGCTATAAAGCTTTAAAATTATAATTACCTCTAGCTTTGGTTATTTAAAACTTTATTATCCATCCATCAGATAACAAACAGCACTTCTATAGCATCTGCTTATGCACTTAGCACTGCTCGGTTTTATTTAGGATACAAACAAATATCGAAATGTTTTTGGCCTTTGAGGAGGTTGCTGTCTGGCTCGTTGGTGAATGAAAAAGTGAAAATTAGCTTGGACTGTAAACATCCACCCTGCCATTCATCAGCTGGAGTAACAAATCACATAAAACTGGATTTAAAATTAATAGGAATTTCTCCTAAGGTTAGTCTGTAGTTATAAAATGCCATAACCGCCTTCTTTGGATGACAGCTTTTTTTTTTTTTTTTTTAACTCACTGAGAAACTTTGGTTTCTAAAATCACGGACCATCAGAAACTCCACTGTTTGAAATTGTGTTGGTAAGATAAAACATCCCACATTTACTTGGACAACCCAAGTCACTGTGACACAGAGAAGCTGCTTTGGTTTACCAACTCAGGTGCAGAGCTTCAGATACGAGGTTTCTGAATGCAGTAGTCCATAGTTATGATGATTCTGTTGTTTTCAATGAAACAGGACCCTTGGTCTACTTCATAGTCCAAATGTGATATTGATCTCTTTAAGTATCACCTTGCTTTGGTTTGAGCCTCTTCATTTAAATTTTACCTAAGCTCCACCTTTCCCCCAATTCGTTAATAACTCGTTTAGCAAGATAGTCCATGGTTTCTCTGATATGCATTGTCCCTCCTTGTGGTGTATCAATAAACCTGTCTTTACTGTACTATGGGTTTGTCCCTGATTGATCTGTGGCAGAGGACAAAATCCAGTGTACATAAAACAACTAAGATCATAAGTAAGAGCCAAGCTGTGTAGCATGAATTCGTTGGTGTTGGAGATCACAGAAGAGGTAAATGACTTGGACCTGGAATGGCCAGGAAAGATTTCCCATAGTAGATGAGACTTGAGCTGTACCTTGAAGGAGGAACAAGGTATGGATAAATGCAGAGAAGAAAAGAGGGAACTCCAGTAAGGGTGACAGCAGAGGGACATTCATGAAGGTATCCACAGGTGCTGGGAATGCTGGGGAGTAGTCAGGCAAGGCCAGATTGCTTCGGGCTTTGAAAGCCAAAGCAGGGGGCTATTGTATTTTAGCATCACTGCTGCCAGCACCTTATTTTGAGTCTTTTTGTCTATAAACACTTAGGAAATTATCTCTGTGTTTCTTAAACCTACTGGATTGTATGTAATATTAAGTGGTTGTATTGGTTCGTTCTCGCATTGCTATAAAGAAATACCTGAGACTGGGTAATTTATAAAGAAAAGAGGCTTAATTGGCTCATGGTTCTGTAGGCTGTACAGGAAGCATAGCAGCTTCTGCTTCCAGGAGGCCCCAGGAAACTTACAATTATGTCAGAAGGCGAAGGTACAGCATTTGTGTCTTACATGCCTGGAGCTTAATTAAGGAAGGGTGAGGGAGGTGCCACACACTTTCAAGCAACATTTTTAAGCAACCAGATCTCATGAGAACGCTGTATCACGAGAATAGCATCAAAAGGGTGGTTGTAAACTTCATGAAGGATCCACCCCCAGGAGCCAGGTACCTCCAAACAGGCCCCACCTCCAACAATGGAGGATTACAATGGAACATGAAGTTTGTGTGAAGACACAAATGCAAACCATATCAGTGGTTTCTATAGATATTAACAAAATTAATATGGACTTGACTATACTGTAGTTTTCAGATTCTTATTTTGGTTCTTCTGATTAGCACTTTCTATTTTGCTACTCTATGTCTATGAAAACTTTGATTATATTGTGCCATCCTTGGAGTTTGCTTTTCTAAGATTGCTCTCATTGCTCTTCATACATAATCTCTTTAGGCTCTTTTTGTGTGTTAGGTGGCTGCTGGGGAAGGTAAAGAGTAGTATAACATGACTGGTTTCTTCTCCTCAGGCCTAGCCCCTTTTCTGTGCCTTCTGCTCAGTCTTGAGAAGGCCCTTGAGGTTACATGTTGAATGAATGAATGTTTGTGGGAGTGTGTATGTCTGTATGTGTCATGTGAGTTCATGTGTTTAAATGCCATAAATGCCAATATGTTAAATTCCACTTTCAGTCCTGCTTATATTTTAAATTTAAGAAAAAAATACTATAAATAAAATGTGTTTTAAATATGGTAGACTCTAATTTAAATAATAGTTACATAATAGTTTAAGCTTGTTCCCTTAAATGTTGATACTTTATTACAGCTTTTTTTTTTTTTTTTTGGGACAGAGCCTTGCTGTGTCACCCAGGCTGGAATGCAGTGGCATGATCTTGGCTAACTGCAACCTCCGCCTCCTGAGTTCAAGCCATTCTCGTGCCTCAGCCTCCCAAGTAGCTGGGATTACCAGTGTGCACCACCATGCCAAGCTGATTATTGCATTTTTTGTAGAGATGGAGTTTCGCCATGTTGGCCAGGCTGATCTCAAGCTCCTGGCCTCAAGCAATCTGCCTGTCTCAGCCTCCCAAAGTTCTGGGATTGCTGATGTGAGTCACTGCGCCTGGCCACAACTTTTTTGATAGGCATTTCCTAAGTATATACTGTTGAATGCCTTATTGGCCAGATTTTATTATTCAAAATTGAAGTTTTCTTGATGATTAAATGTAATGAAGTGAAAATCACTTATTGAACTGTGTGTGTTTTGTTTTGTGTGTTTGTGTCTGTGTGTGTGTGGGTTTTTTTTTTTGTTTTTTTTTTTTGAGACAGGACCTCGCTCTATCACCTAGGCTGGAGTCCAGTGGCGAATAATAGCTCACTGCAATCTCTACCTCCTGGTCTCAAGTGATCTACCTGCCTCAGGCTCCTGAGTAGCTGGGACTACAGGCATATGCCACCATGCCCAGCTAATTTTTTTTTCTTTTCTTTTTTTTTTTCAGAGGTGGGGGTCTCACTGTGTTTTCCAGGCTAGCCTCAAACTGCTGGGCACAGCAATCCTCCTGCCTTGGCCTCCCGAAGTGTTAGGATCACAGGCATAAGCCACTGTGCTCAGCCTGAACTGTGATGAAAAATAGCTGTCATTGGGTATTCCAGAGTTGTATTGGGCTGTTTGACTTTACGTTAAATGGCCTCTAGACGGCTGGACTGTTTTTTTCTTGTGATGCTTCGGTCACCTTTTATTGTTCTTGACATGTTTGCTTTTGGCATATTCTTTGCCTCATTTTTAATCTATTGATAACCAAGCTTGTAAAACTAGAACTTTCCTTTGAATCAATTGATAACCAAGTTTGTAACCAGATGTTTACTTTGCACAGAAGTTTTGATTAATAAACTCTGGGTGAGGGCTGAAGGTGTCTCCATGTTTCTTTTAAAGGTGACATTCTTAGCTATATCTGTTGAACTTAGAGCCCTTTTAGCTTTGAGACTGTGCATGTATGGTGAAGTCACCGTAAGGTTAACCTGCAAGTAAAGTAGGACAGTAATGTACTGGTAAACATTTGGTATTTTATGGAAATGTGCCTTATGTATCCTACTTCAGTCATGTAAAGTTAAGAATCAGTGAAAAGTAAACAGGGAGTAATAAAAGTCTATGATTTTTCTAGTACAAGCTTAGAAATGTACTGAATGCTGAAATTATTAACACAAAATACTTTGAAAAATGTGTAGTCTAGTTGTCAAAATAATACATTCGTGAAATGACTAGAATCGTTGTGTTCTATTCTGTGGCTAAAATACTTTCTTCACTAACTTTTTGAACATGCTGAATCTGTGGAAAATATTTTTGTTGGAATGTTTTGGATTGTTGTCATGGTTTATTTAGTACACATGTCATGAGAATCTGGAACAATACTTCTCTACCATCTGTAATAAAGGACTATTTTTCTCCCCCTCCCTCACATATATCACATGTTGCAGACCAACACCACATGTGACTTAAAACACAAGTTTAGTACTATCCAAACTGGTATATGCCCTGTGTGAGGGCAGGTTCGTTGATCATGCACACAGATGTTGTGGAACAATCTAAATTGTTCTAAAGTTTCTAAATCCTTCTTTTCAATTTGTTTACTTATCTTTTCATGGGCCAGGTCTGAAAGCTCATGGACCAGCACTGGTCCCTAGGCCATATTTTGAATATTACTGACCTAGAGGGTTTTCCTTGCTGTAAACGGATTAATCCAGTCCTGTAGCTGCCTGGCCAATTCCTGATCTGTTCCTTTGTTATTTGACAGCCAGCAGGAAGTTTGGGAAATCACTGGATGGGATCGTGAGCATCCATCACTAAGTTGTTTTATGTGGTCCTAGGACACATGAATGGAATGACCTGTAGCCCATACTACTCAGTTTTGTTATCATCCCAGCTCCTTTTCATACAAAGCCCTTAGGTATGTGTCCTTTTTCTGCCACTGTCATCTGTCAGACGACACTCTTCTAAGCCTCTAGTATGTTGAAAGGGAGTGGCAAAATAAGAAGTGTCAATACTGTAGACTGTGATGGACTAAGCTATTATTTAAAACAACACCATTACAAATAGACTGCAGATCCAAGATAACAGTGAAAACACCAACAAAGTGTGAGTCTCAGACTAGTTAGGGGGCAGTGTGATTTGATAGTAGAGATGTCACTTTGGTTCCAGAGAGCTGTCTTGTACAAAGGCACTGGGTGCCTTCTGGGGGCTTTTCGTCCTTCTCTGCTGGAATGCTGTTCTCACTGGAGGCTTTCAAGATAATAGCTGGCTGGCATGGTGACCCCCCAAACAGGATATTACATTATTCCCTGTTAGTGGGCTGATGAAGATCCTCTCCAGCCACCAGAATTGCATACTACCCCATTCTCTCATATTGTCCTTTTTAATATATTTTGCTTGGCATCCCTCTCAAATGACACAGCCTTTTTTATTTTGGAGAGAGATAAATCACTTTTGCATGATGACCGTCATCTTGTCTTCTGGAAAGTACTCAGTGAAATTGGTCTGGGGTCAGAAGTACATAGAATGAAGATGAAGAAACTTGTTCTGGTGTTCATCATGTTAGAGGAATGAACAATTTGGATAGCACTAAACTCATGTTTTAAGGGATGAACAGGCTGATTCTTGGTGGATGTCTATGCCAAACTGAAGCCTTTAATTATTGAGAGTCATTTCTAATTGGTAGTAAA